>NC_042494.1:37432927-37460828 GCF_005508785.2 Acyrthosiphon pisum | reverse complement strand
GATCGTGTATAGATATCCATTATATAAATGTTTTTTCCTCTTTATACAGTATTAATTCTACTTCAGCCCAAGAAAAATGTGTTATTCAGTGCTTCACGTGAAGAAATCAAAGAATTCTAAAACAGCGATAGAGATTAATATTTTGTATAATTCATGTATAATACACACGTGGGCGCATACAATAAAATAATTAGGAAAATAATTAAAAAAATATGAATACCGGTTGATACTTAACGGTTAGTTGATTATTATTTTTTCATTGAAAGATCAAAAGCACAGTTGATAAGTGTTTCATGCCATCATCAATCAACCAGTTTATACATTAAAATCGTGAAATTATGACATAATTATAACTAAAATAAGAACAATATTATCTACAATTTATATTTACTCTATAGGTATATTCCGTGATTGTTTCCGTTTAGAAATTTTAATATATTTTGGTTACAAATAATCTCTACAAATATCTTAGGTAAAAATTAATATCTTGGTAACAGGGATTTTCCTTCAAAACAATTTTCAAACTAGACTTTCAAAAGTCAAAACTGTTTATTAATTATTCAAATCAATGATTATTCTCCTTTGATTTCTTGCAAAAACAAATTATAATAGACAAGTTTGAAGTCATAAACAAGTTAGATCTTACCACGACTATTGTAGTAAATATAACAAAGTATTTTAATCTCCAAATGACAAGTATAATCCCATGCGAGTCGTAATGACGCAATTTTAAATATTAGTATCATCCATAAATTACATAAAAAATTATTGACATTTCATGATAATATATCTACGTGTTGGAAGTCAAACAGGATGGATGTTTTAAAAAAAAAAAACTGCGACTACGGTGTAGATTGTAGAAGTCATGTGGTTGGTGCCATTTACAAATGAAATATTGGATAGGCACAGACTACGGAGACGACAAAAATAACGACGCGGTGTGCAATAAAATATTGCGGTTGGATTGAAAGTGGTGAACAAAAAATAATAAATAAATAAAAAAACACGTAATAATAACATCCGGGACTCACGATAGTAATTGAACAATAAAAAAGCAGACATGTTTCGTAGGTACGTGCCAAAGTCCTGTTTTTGGCTAAACCACTGCAAAGCAAAATGTTAGAAAATAATACGTCATCGTGTTATATATTAATATTATTCATTTTAAACCAAACATTAGGACATTATTAGATATCATATAATATATATAAATATAGGTAGGTTTTAACACCAAAAACGATTTCAATAAGCAGACTCAACAATTGGACATTTTTTATTTACTCCAATACCTACTCACAACAGGGGTAGTAGGTATTGCATCGGTGTTAGCTAATCAACAGTAGGCTGGCCCACACGGGCGTAGTAAGCACTGACTAAAATTATAATTGGTAGCCAATACCGCACCAGTACTAAAAAATATCAGGTAGGAACCGATGAGTACTGGTTCTAGTCTGGTAGTCTATAATTCTGCCTTCTGGCACAGTGGCACAATACTAGCAAAGTAAGGGCCCCGATAAATCATAATTTAGTTGCTACCACTTACCAGTTTAAGGGTGGTGTCTTATCAAATGGGTAGATACATGACGAAAATTCTCAAACTGCGGTATACGTATGTACTTCACCACTAGCGTGTTACCACTTATACGGAACTAATGTGTAATAAACGCAAAAAAAAATAGTTTTAGAACCTCGTCTATAAATAATACAAAAAATGTTTAGACTATTTTCATTAGGTATCACGAGAACGTATTCTTGCAGCAAACGAACCATAAAAAATCAAAACTTAGCTACCGCGGTAATCGTTACCGTTTTATTTAATCGGAAGCCATTTCAACTAAAGTTTAACTATAAATAGCTACCTATTTTATTATATTATGTTCAGTCGTATTTATACTTCCACTTCCTATACCGGAAACAGATCTAGTGAAAATGTACATAGGTACCCACTATATTGTTCACGGTTAAGAATAGTATGCTACGCTTGGGTGCCTAATAATAATTATTAATACAATATATTATTTAATTGGACGCTTTGGTAACTTTCCTTGCCTTTTACCGCGATAACATCAATGGTCAATCCAAGCACGTAAACATTGTCTGGCCAACTTTAACTTTTAACTGGCCATCTTACCATTTTCTGGTATAGGTGTAATCGTACACTGCACCTAACCTAACCTGTTTCCAAGTACGATGCGACGTGATTCTTGAATGTTTTCATAATTATTGAAAAATCAATTCATCATCCTGTATTTTAATAATGTCAGCTATAATAACATGTCTCGTCAGTTGTCGGTAAATTATCTTCCTATGGAATCTATTACACCACCTACATATTATATTCAGTTATCAGTATACAGTATTATAGATAGGTAGGTACAGTAGATATCAGTTTTAAGTTACCTATAACGAATTACGAAATGCAATGGACTAAATACAATTTTGTATTTGTTTTTTATAACCAATAGTTCGTTTATAAGTTATAACTTTATAAATTATAATCAATAATACCTACCAATAGTATCAAATAATATTTCAAGACAAAAATATATAAATAGATACCTATATTATACCTATCTCCTATATTATGTTTTATGACTTAGTATATTCAAATATTCAATCCTATGCCCTTGCTAACTAGGTCGGTACCTAATACCATTGGGTATAAATATAATCAATGCCAATACCTATACACACCTATATGGCTATATAAAAACATAGGTAGGTACTAGATACGTACCTTTACGTGTGATTTGTCTTGCGGTCGCCACCCCCTCACCACCGGCACACCCACAAAACCGATGATACAACAACTGCAGCAGCAGCATCCACTTGTGCGCACCTATTACAAAGATTGCAATTTGCATGGCGGTGTAACTTAGGACTATTGTTTAGTTTTTTTTTTTTTCACAGTGGTTTACCTAATTACAGGTCGAGGCAAGCACCCACACAAGAAGTATGCTCTACTGTTCCCATTGCTGGCGACTTTCAAGTTTCTGGTGATCAAAACGCTGTTGGTGCCAATATTGGTGGCCGTCATGATCATCAAGAAGATGCTGGTGCTTGGCGTCATGGCACTACCCACCGTATTGACCATGTTACGGTTCTGCCGAAACCCCAACTTCGGGGGCTTTGGGTTCGGTGCCGGTAACCTTGTGGCCACAGGTGCCGTTGGTCCGGTTGGTCAAGCGGCAGCATTTGCGCCCCTCACCGCCGACATTTCCGGCGACTACTCCTCGTACGTACAACAATCGGCGGCCGCATCCCAGCAGAACGGCGCCTACAAGGACTACTCTAAGAACCTGATGGACGCTATGAAGACGACATACTGACGGCAGGGCGGTGAAAACCACCACTCGTATATAGGTTAAATTTGTATTGTCGTTGTATACGATTTACAATATTATATACACTATATCCCCGGCTCCCACCACCACCCGCCAACATTTTCAACACCCTACAACTCATTATTCGTATTATGTTATAGGTACCCAGTAATACCTATACCATCATATACGTGCGTTTTAGGAATAAAACGTGTGCCGATAAGAGAACTGACATTTTGTTTCCTTCAGACGCAGTTTTATAATATATAATATTATATTTTTCTTCAAACTTCCAAGTGATTCCCTAAGCTGATGGCAATTTATTTTTCGTATTTCTAATTATTTTCGAAAACCATGTGGCATTTATAAGTACCGTTAAATGGTTATTAAGATTGGACACTTTTCCCCTTGGCTACGTGGGTATACTCAAAACATCCATACATCCTATCTACATTGGGAACTTTTGATATTGTTTTATTATCATGCGTTGTATAATCATTATCGTTATGAATTTCTATAAGTATCTAATTTACTCAAACTGTGTTCATTTTTTCCGCATTGCAGAAACAAAAAAAAATAGGTAGGTTTATAGATTATAAAACTACTGTAGCATAATTTACTTATCTATATAATGTGAAATAATAATTATAAGCCAAACGTGAAGGTAGGTATCTGACCAGTTATGACATCAGTTTAGTGCACAAGATCGATATTATATTATATTTATATTTCCTACACGGATACGCGTGCCACTGGTAGGACAGGTCACTATATTGTAATGGCAACAAATTTTTTTTTTAAATTTATCATTGCTTTCAAACACGCCATACTTAGTGAGGCCCACTGAACTTCAGCATTAACACTTTATGAATTAATCGTTTTAAATGATATTAATAAGTACCTACCTATTGATAGGAGATACTGACACATTTATAAATAATGAAATATTTTATTTGTATTCATGGGTAGGTACATTTATTTTTATTTATATTTATTTCTTTAGTCTTACAATAATGTAATGATAGTGGAACTATTTCCACGTCGTTCTCGTAAAGAAGTCTACAACATCAAACGTGTTGTGTTTTGTCGTTTAAAAATGAATTATTTATTTTTCAATTGTAAAGTAAAATTGTGTAAAGGCTGAAGACAAGTCATCAATCCCGGCCTCATGCATTAAATCCTGACCAGGAATTGTAGATAGGTATCTATAGTTTTTCTACTACACGTATTAAGTGGGTCAACTGTTAGAGGTACCTACCTACGTTAAAAGCTACCTACACCACGTATATTCCTAAAATACTAAAACCAATACCTATCAAGTTTATGATACTTTTTCATTTAAGTTTAATTATAATATATAGAAGACCGTAATATATATATTATTCCGTAACAACTAACAAAACTCTGTATTTTTTTTTAATACTTAATAATACATTACCTAGGTATGTAGGCTTATCGTTTATTATATACGTATTATTTATTTATATGGTTATTCAAATACTGGTGTATGTAATTAAGAATCTTAACATTATTTCAGCACTGTATTATAATATAGGTAACAAATTTAACAAATATAACATGATTTTATTTGTATAAGTATTGTTTTTAAAGTAAAAACTAATTAAGTACATTTACTAAACATAATAAAGGTAGGTACCTTCATATAGTATCATAATCATACATGAATATTCGGTTAACATACGACCATAGACGCAAATAGAGTTTAAGATTTGGGGGGCTAGAGCCTTGCTATATAATATTGAAAAACCTTAAAAAAAAAAGTAGAAAATGTTTCGGGCGATTAGCCCCTAAAGACCTCCCCCTATTTGCGCATATAGGTCTCTATGCTTCTGTACATTTTTCAACGATTATAAATGTCGATAATTCTAAGTATAACATTGTAAATTAACATTGGAAACATTAATTTCTCACCTCTAAAAGGGTACAGTAACATTATTCTGTTAAAAAAAATAATAGTATATACTATAGTATAATAATAGTGTACCTATTATTAATGTATTAAAAATAAACAGTAGGTATACGATTCAAATCAAAACGACCTATTTGGGTATTTACTATTTAGGACACCAGAAAAGGAGCAACAACAAAATATTATAAAACTCATAAAAAATATAATACTTCAGCAAGAGAATAAAATAATTAATATTGTTGCAGTGGTATTGTGAGAGCTGCTAAAATAAAAATCCATCTAATAACACATTATTAATACCTAGGTACCTATATATCACGTGTTCTCACTAAATCGTGAATGAAAGTAAATTTTAATTCCTCAATCAGCATAAATAACGTTTTTTAGATTTTTATGTATCGTTGAAATTAAACAAAAAAAAAGTAAGAGTTCGATGAAATTTAAAACTATTATTGAATATTTATTAAGTATTACAAGTGAAAACTATTACGTGGTTGTGTACTGGTGTGGTCGTAAAAATGTGCGTAAATGAAGTCAGATAAATACCTATATAGACACTTACATTTGATGTTATACACATAAACGAGAAAAGTCAAGAAGAGGTTTTTTCGTAACGTTTGAGGTAAATCATTTACTCGTGAATCGTGATACACATGGACACGGGATAACAGTTATTTTTCTGAAAAATGTGTTTGAAATTGTTCAATAGTAATTTATTATCATTTATCACTAAGCAAAGTATATACCTACATACAATAACGCCCAATTCCAGAATAGTCAAATTTAAATCTTCCAAAATATACATAAATAAATAATAATTATGAATCAATTATAATGTCACTTTACAAACAATAGTTTTTAATAACCACCAAATTATACATCGATATTAAAACATTAATATTAGGAGGAATCTACCTAGTATTTACATACTATTCGTTAAGGGGAAAGAGGTGGGGAAATGACACGGACCTAATTCATTTTTAACTGTTCAATCACAAAAGAAGACACGTAAAACGTAATGCATACTTCAAAAATATGTTCTGACAAATTGTACCAAGATATAACGTTACTTCAACCAAGACTTCCAGTAAAAATAATACTGGTATACAAGACAGTAAAAAAGTAAACATTTACAACAAATGGGATAACAATAGATTCACATAAATATAAAATATATAATCATAAGTAGGTATAATATTTGTTCTATGTATTTATATTTAAGTAGATAGGTTGGTATCATCATTTGAAAAAAAACTGATACCTATATTTTTCGATAACAGTTTATGATTTTAGAGGGATTTAAATACTAAAAATATATAACAAAAATAATTATAATGGTGTATTTATTGTCTGTATGTTTTATTTGGTTTACAACATTCGCTTAAAATGAGCAATATTGTTTACACGATGAATGATGATATAATATATAGGTTAACAGAAATGTCATTTTTGTGAGGCATATACTAGAACTACAAGGAAAAATTTGGATTTTCTTAAATATTTACTATTCAGCTGTAACTATGTCTATGGATATTAAATATAGTAGGTACTGTACATATACAAAATAAATAGTAAACACTTGGTAGTAAAAACCTTGTGATGTACATAAAATATTGAATAAACTTAATCATTGTAACAATTTAATTTCATTAATTTGCATTTACACTTTAAGCGTTTATTATTCATGATATTAATTGTTTTTGTAACCATACGCATTGCATTTTATCATTCTTAATTTTTTATAAAAATAAAATTATTTCAAATTTGTATCAAACGTTAACATAATGATATTACTTTCCTCCAAAGTGAACATCGTTATAATAACAAAAACATATCATATAACAAAAAGTAATAATAATAGTAATAATAGTAATAATAATAATAATAATAAAAATAAATGAACATATCACAGACAAAAAGACATTTTAACATTTTTAATACACCTAACTTGTTTTTATATATTTAAAAAACATATATAGACTTGTAATTTTACAAGTCTATATATTTTAAGATGGGTATGTCTTGTATTGTAAAGTGAAGTATTTTAATCAGTAATAACTTATATTCTTGGATAGTAAAACACAAGATCCTAATAATATTGTTATAAACACTGTAAAACAACTAATAACTATTTAAATGATACCTTAGAAAGTAGTTAGTATTACATTCAACTAAAATAACACAATAGAAGACTACACAAAAATTGTCTTCAGACTTGGGACTATAAAAAACAACGATTACAAGAAGTTAGTAGTGATCTTTTGAACAGAAACACTTTACTAATACATTAAAATCAAAACAGCAAAAAATTACAACTTATTGTACCTAGTTGAAATTACTTTCTTACTTTCATAACTAAAAATAGAGCATAATTCTTGTGTAAATTATATACATTTTAATATTTCATTACTTAAAAATATTTATCACTAAACTGTATAGAAGGAAATATTATGTTTCAAATAATTGTCTCTTAAAATGTATAAAATGTCTCTACTAACAACTTTTATGTTTGTGCTTTCTGTCAAATCATCCAAAATATAAAATGTTTATATAAATATATATATAATAAATACATATATAAAGTCTACTAGGTATATATTTATTCTACAGAAACATTATTTGACAGTGTTATAAGAGTTAGAAAATAAGGGTCAATACGTATTTTACATTTTAACCAAATAAATATATTGTACATAGATAGTATTATATACATTTATACATGTTATATATTATACACTAATAAAATAACATAAATATATACAATATATCTGTTTGGTTAATATTATATAAGAGCATATATTATGTATATATATAGATACATACAGTTTTTTTTTTAATTTATTATAGGAATTGAGTTTGGGACAGAGAAAAAATTTAAAGGTATACAAATAACACTAATCATATAATTTTCTCACTAACCAAGTTATCAATGTTTAAAATATAAAGTGAGTATGAATAGTTATAATTTTGAACTTTAAGAAATATAATATCTGAAGTTATACTATCAATTCTTCTTAAATGTTAATATTTGCCATAAACCCGCACAGTTTTTAAAAACATGAATATTAACTTCTTTGTGCTTTTATAATTTCTATTTTTTCTTTATACATTATATAATTTAGTAGTTTAATACTGAACACCTGAAATTAAAAATTTAACCTGGATACGCAACATTACGCAATTAATAACAAGCCTAATTTAAAAACAATTTGTATACATAATAAACTAATGTCTGCCCACAATATACTAGTTTAGACCAGGTAACTCAATACTAACCTAAAATTGCTGACCTTTAGAACCATCATCTCTAACTGTATAATGACTATATATACGTGATCTTGAGGCTACAGGCAAATCACACCGAACACTAGTTTTTTTTGTTATTTTTTCATTTATCAATGCTGAATTTACTGGAGGAGGTGGAGGAGGTGGTCGATCATCGGATATGTTTGATTTCTTCATTAGTATGAATTTGAAAAATTCATAAGTCGTCCAGGATATGGCTGTTGATGGCATTTGATACAAGACACGAGCTACCATACCTCTAAAAAATCCTCCAGGACCACCTAAGGTATACACAGTTGTGACTGCACGGAACAAACCTTCAACTCTTACCTAGAAAATATGAAACAATTTTTACATGATGAATTTAAATATTTAATTTATTAATTAAGGATTTAAAAAAGTTTGGCATTCAAATAATAATACCACTGGCTGTTAAATACATAAATCAGACTAATGTCAAATTCATAATAAAATAAAGAATGATGAATGAAAATAATCTATATATATAAAAATGGACCCTAAATCCTTTGTCTGGAAAAGTAGGAAATCTGGATGTCAAAAATACAATAGTAGCGCCATCTGTATAGCAAGAAAATATACAAAATAATAATATATACTTGTTTATTTTAAGGTTGCTATTTGTTATGATTGAATATAATTTTAGACCTGTATATTATATTTGGTCAAAACCATAATATAGCTTAGTACAATGGTATTCCTAATGCTAATTAACAACCGTTGTCCCGTGAACCTACACATGCACATCATAAACAATGTGTTAATAAAATATTTACAATTATGTATGCTCCCCAAAAAAATATATTGCTCGCATAATCACAAGCGTGTCTCACAGGTAACGCCTGTCGGAATGGTATAATATAGTATGATCAAACGTGTCCTGACTGACTCACTGATTCACTAACGTAAAGCCTAAATAATGATAGCTTGAGGTTTACAATTTTCATGGTACCTTTGTGCCACCATATAAGTGTGCACTAAGAAAGCAACTTCCGAAATTCACATTTTATAAAGTGGTGCTTGCATAAGTATTTTGAGATTCAAAATGATTTATGGACATTGTTAAGTTTTGAACACCATACACCGTATATTAAATAACAAATTGAACAAAGTTTGAATCCTATAGAATTGGTGGAATTAACGGGCAACAAAGTGCACGGAATCAGCTAGTATAATATAAACTAGTAACCAAGACAAAATAAAATTATACAAGAATTAAATAATGTATAACCTATAATCACAATAATCATAGTAGTAAAATATAATGAACAAATAATATTAATTAGCAACTAATTAAAGTACAATAAAATTGCCCACCCATCCAATGAATAATTACATTTTTTAGTAGCATGTTTCTTTGTAAAATTATATATTCCACATTTATAATTGTAAATAATTAATATTCATGAACAAGCTAAAAATAACCTATGAACTTACACTTCTTCTTTACAGAAATGTCTATGCATATTATAACTACTTTGAATAAAAAATAATTTATATTTTCAACATCATTATTCATTATATTTTGATATTAAGAATACAACTTAGGATTAAAATAATAATATAAACAGCTACAAAAAATAATAAATATAGGTAATTTAAGTATTGTGTAACTTTAATAAGAGATTATCTAAAGATCATTATTGGTTATTATGTAAGTGACTTTTTAACCTAGTCACCAACACACCTAACAGTGCTAACAAGCTGATAGCCAATAGGTAAATATTAATACTTCAATTGAATATACCTACTTAAAAATAGATCATACAAAAAATTAATTCAATAATGGGTAATAATGTATAAATATATTACAGCTAATGTGTTTCAACAACCAAATATCATAATACTTTAAGATGTATAATTACTAAACATCTATACTAAAGAATTATATCATTCATAAATTCAAGTGGATAATCTTGATATATTCTGAAATGGTATAGCTGAACTTTGTCACATACACCATCAACATAAAAATATAGTAACAATAAATATTAAATAGGAAAATGTGTGTTGAATTACAAATTAAATTTAAACTTCATTGTATTAATATAGGTATTGTAAAATTGTAAAATATTAAGTACCTATATTTTATAATTCAGTTATCAACTTTTCAAATTTAGTTCACTTACGTCTAAATGTTTTTATTTTTAAAAGAAAAATTAAAATTACAGATTTGGAAATATTTTGTATAAATAAATTGTGAATAATACAGTCATATCTCGTAATATCAGTTTTACACATAAAAGTTTAGTTTAGACAAAGTATATTTTTATTAATTGAAAAACTTAACTATAACCTATATTTATAGTAATTGATTTAATTAGTTTTTACTTTAACCTAATAGATATCCACAGTAAAGTAATTTAAAGTTATTTGGAACATAAAATTGAATCATATAGTGCCAATACATGTCTCAAGTTTTATTATTACTTAATTAAAAATTACAGCTTTTTAGCTTTTTTTAATTCAAATTATAACATCAAACATGACAAGTATCCAAATACTGATGTATTAATTATACTAAGTTATCTTTGAAACAAAACCCAATCATAAAAAAAGGTATTAACTATTATATGATTTATAAATATTCATATATTAATTATATAAAGGCAAATCATTAACAAATTAGTATAATAAAATCAGAATGTCTATCTAGTTACCTATGAAATAAGATCCAATCATTAAAGTGTGTTGATTAAATTACTTTCATAAAGGTAATAATTTACAAAATAGTACTTTAAAAATAGTATATCTTATATAGGTACACTATTATAATATAGAACATTTGTAATGGGCAAGTTTACCATTTAAATTGGCCATCTGCCATTGAACCTATTGAATGTTCATACTTAGTTATTTATTACAAGATAAGTTTAAGAGTTAACATTATAATACACTTTTGTTAGAAATTTATTTATTTGCTATGCAAACATAAGATCTTTTGTGTTATTTATGTAGAATTTAATAAATATTAAACTAAATTCTATAATTATATTATTATTATAAATACATACATTATTAATATTGACATATATTTAAAACAGTGTTTTAAATATATATTTTAATTTTATATTAAAACTATGACTATTTATATTTGAATAAACAAGACTTCTTTTAAGAAAAATATAATTAAAATAATTTGTCATTTAAATATTATATTAAAACTACGGAAGTATATAGTAGCGGTAAATTATATTTCCAATTTTAATTAATTATAATAATCACTATTATTTACCTAAGTAATTAAACACATGCCTACACATCAGAATTATAAATTAGCTTATGGTAACAGGAAAATAATTTAAATAATTTATAGATAACAATTTCAAAGCTATTCCCCTCTACCAAGTGCAATGTACCTAATGTGACAGGTGTTCAATCTGACCCTGATCTAATTTCAAGAAATAATGGTTCCAATATGAAGCAGTATGTATGCCCTCCATTTATAGCAAACAAATAAAATGCTTAGAAAATAATTAACTGTAAAAATCATAAATTTAACATTAAACCAAAAAAGTAGATAAAAAAAAGATTTAAAATGCTGATTGGTTACTGAGAGCTGATTGTTTAATAGAATATGAATGCAATTACAGATAATTGCATTTTAAAAACATTACAGTCGGTTTGCCCAAAATTTGTCAACACTTCATAACAAAAGCATATATACCTAATACATTTTTTAATAGTTTTGCTGCTTTTTACAATATTTCAAAAAATTGCTCAGAAAATGTATACATGAAATTTTTACGTAAATATGTACATCAATAATGAAGGTATTCAAAAGTTAAACATTTTAATAAATAGATGAAGCAGCGAAGGCCCTAAAGGGGCTATAAAAACTAGAAGAAGAAAAATAAATATAATAAATAATTAAGTGAAATGATTTACCTAGCAAAATATTTTTTTCAGAAATTTTTAACTTTTATATTTTTTTTTACTTTTTATACATTGATATCATCTCTTTCAAAATAAATTTAATACAGCCTAAATATTATAATTTAAATCAGTGTATAAATGAATGATATCTTTATATTTATATTTATACTTCAAAGATAGTAAGATCAAATTAAATGTATACAATCATAGTTTATAATATTATATTGTTGGTTTGAAACAAAAACTCACAAACTATAAATTTACCTCCTACGAACTCAAAATAACTTTAGTGACACAAAGCTTAAAATAAAATACAAGACGTATTTTCAGATATTTTCAGAAAATGTATTATTGACCAAAAGTTACTTTTTACTGTTGGAACAAAATATTACCTAACTATTTTGAAATATGATTAAAAATTACTTACCAAATTATAATTACAATTTAATATCACAACATTTCAGTTTTTGCTTCAATCAAACTGAAGATCTTAAATATACTATTTATTATTTAAACATTTTTCAATTTAACAATGAACTAAATACAAATGATTTATAAATAATAAATACCCAAATACATCAAATTTAGTATGTTTTAGTGAGTTAAAATATAAAATTGTTCTGAATATGGCCATTAGCTGTTTGTAGGTTTGTATTGTGGTGGTGGTAGGGTTTGGTAGGGTGAGTTTTTACATGATAGTGTTTGTGTTTGGCAGAATTTTCAAGTGGGCACCCGTAGGTATCTACCATGCCCAGGTGGGGGATGGTGGCCTTTCTCTCCAGACACAGTGACTACCCGAAGAAAAATGCTGCCTGTAGCAGAGATCAAACCGACGTCGGTGCGCGTCACAAATGACGCTTTAGTCCGCTCGGCCACTCCATCCCCCTGTTCTGAATTTTGATTGTTTTTGTAAGTGTTTAAGATCAAAACTAAATATTATCAAATCATTTCAATAAAATCTTAATTTGAAAAGTGTATACTTCAATAATTACTTAATTGTACTTAATTTCTATGAATAATTTATGTCATTATAAATAATCCCCAAATTTTATTTTATCAAATTATTTAAAAATATTTAACTAATTTCTTATATTATTATTTACTGAAATTGCACTTAATTATTTTATAATACAGTTTCAAATGTGTTGTACATGTACATAGTTTTGAAATGAATAAAGTGTAAATAGTAAATAAATATAATCAAATAAAAAAACTTATTTATTCATTTTTTATTAATCAAATTATTTTTGTCTATAAGACATTAAATTAATCTATAATATTACTTATATAACTACAATCAAATAAATATAACTATGACAATTGGTTTAAATAAATCAATAACATAATATTTACTATCAACAATAGAAATCTAACCTTGTATAAACATGACAACATTAAATAGTTCAATACTTGACATATTATATTGCGTTCAGTTGGAATGTATAAGAAAAAAGTTAATTAATTAAATTTAAATACTTTTAAATAGTATATATTTTATTAAAAACCTAGTTTTTTATAATTAAATCAAATCTAGTTTGTATAGGTTTTTTAAATTCATAATAAACATGTTTATACCAAAATCATGATTTATTTTCTTAAATGTTAGCTTTAATAGGTTTATATTAGAATTTAATAAGAAATACTTGAATAAAATGACTAATGGATATTTTAATCTGATGATTGATGGCATATTGGCATATATTAACATAAGTTAAATTCTGTTTTATTACTGACCTAGTAACTTAACCCATTAGCCGATAGAAAATTATTCTAAAATGTATAAATGAGATATTTTACTTACATTTGTAGTTTGAGTGTTTAATAGAGTCTTGCATACATCCAATGGGGTTGTTATAGCAGCTGCGAGTCCCCCAGCAACACCTCCTGATATCATATGATATAAAGGATTGTATATTCTATCTGGATTCAAAAAATTTTGACAATACTCATAGGTCATAAAATGAACTATTTGAAATGGTGCATTCATGAACAATTGTACCATGTACGAACGATAGAATGCTCCTAATCCTTCAGTTCTCCAAATTGAACTCACACAATTTAAAATACCATTATATGGTGAGTTTGACATTTGCAAACGTTGTTTAACAACTACAAAATAAAACAAATGTTTTAAAATATAATAAAATTAATTTAAAAAGTACTGCTATTTTTACCATCTGTTGGAGTCATAATTGCATCATGTATAATAGTTGAAACACATCCAGCAACACCTGAGGAAACTGTCATATTTAAAGGTGTTTGATGGGAAATTTTTTGCTTCAAATGTTCATAGGATGCAAAATAGAGAGCATGAGCAGGTCCAGCACCTATAATTACTGTCCCCATTCCACGCATTGGTCTTAAATATCCTTCATGTTTTATCATATTAAAAAGAACAGTGCCAATTCCTCGATTCCCTACATTTCCAGATGGCATGAATGCCTGCAGTCGAGTCTAAAATAAAAAATAAAAATGTATTAAAGTTCAAAAGATAAGAATAGGTCATATCAGTCAAGTAATCATTTTGTACATTCATTATTACTAAATTAAAAAGGGAAGACTAATAAGCAGGCTAGTGTTAAGGTTATGTTTCATAAACATAAATTACCCAAATACTTTTAAAATTTAATATCTACCTAATAATGCTAAATATGAATTTAACATGAGTAGGTACTTTTAAGTTAAGTTAAGAGGTTGATTTATATTCAATTTATAATGAAGGAAAACTTAAAATAAAAACTAATGTAAGCATTCTAAAATTGATTTTATAACCCACCTAACTAAAAATTTGTAATAATAATTAGGTATTACTAATAACTATAATAATATCCTATATATATATACCACCCACATTAATTTTATAATTCAATAAAAATTAAAATATTCCAGAAACTATACTAGCTATACTATAGAACATAAAAATAGTAATAATAATCAAGATATATTTATGAACAAAAATAAAACTGTGGAAAAGAGTAAGTCCTATATTCAATCTGGACTCAAGACTAGAGCTCATGAATCATGTAAGACAAAGTTTCAAAAAAATCATTTTTTTAAACAAGTATCTACCCTAATTACTAGACTTTAAATTATGTATTAATTTACTAGTGTACCGATAATATGATTAATCATAGTTACACAGTACACATTTACACGATTTCTATTATTATTTTATTTCATAAAATGACGTACTTTCTAAAATATATGTACATGACTAACATACACTTACCTTTACAGAATCCAGAGGGTACATTACACAATGTTCCATAATTCCTGCAATGGCACCAGCCATCATGTGATCAGTCACATTAGATGATGGTATGGTCTCATATTCATCAAAACTCATAATAAATTAATTAATTATGAACTAATAAATAATTATATTTATTTCTGAATAGGCGAACTGCCGAACTGCTCGAAAAACTAAGTTTAGTGAAAGTGAAGTCGCTCGATTATTTTTGCCCCGAGGATGGTGCTGTGTGCCATGAACATGAAGTTAGTTATGCATTTGCGACGATTGATTATAACGGGTTCCCAAAATGTAGTATCAGTGGTATCACCCTTCAGAACGGAAGTTGTTAAGTCTACACAAAATAAGACCAAGGCGCACCTATAATACATATTAAGTACAATTTTAAATCTGATATAATAAAATTCTAAATTGGAACAAAATAATGTGATGAAAAATGTATACATTTTATCAATATTTTGAAATTTGTAAACAAAGTTAAATTATAGGTAAACCTCTGTTTATTAATTTGAATAATTAATAAAAGCATAACTCAAAATTGTTTAATGATACGTGACGTAAGAGTTCCTTACGCTAACGATTGAACTATAATTTCATAAGTGGATATTCAATTAATAATTATGTATATTATTTGCGTAATTATTGAGAAATTGTATTGATGATGTATACCTTATTTATTAATTTCAATGACGGTTGTATTAAACTATGTGAACTACAAAGTGTGAGTAATTTTCCTCATTATTGAACCAGTAAAACTCAATACTCGGATTGCTGAAGTGCCATTAGAGCTAAAGCCCAAAAGCCGGAGGTTACGAGATGTTGACTAAAGTATTAAAATTAAAATTATTGTTTATCATTATAATAATATAGGCCTGTTATCAGACTATCACTCGAGCATTGCAATAGATTAACATGACGTTCGTGACTTAGAAAAAAAAGAAGGGATATGAAATACTTGTTATCTTTTATTGGAATAACACGGATAGCGGTTATAACTTTATCACGGCTATAGATACTATAGCTACATATCTATAGCCGTGAACTTTATAATCACAATCACAGAATAATAAATTACAAGTGACTAATAAAATTTATTATGTAGATTGTAGGTAAGTACACGTGCGATGTTCACCGGTTATAACTTATAAGTGTTATTATAATATGGCGTGTATTGTTGATATCCCACTCTACGACCCACACATTCGTGTCAATTAATTCATTGAAGTTTGTACTTTGTAATGCGGTGTTCTACCTTCTGGTTCAATTATCGTGCGATGCGGAAATGGCCTGAATGTTGTCGCCTGTACACAAAACCGTACATCATCGTAGTATGATCGATGGAGATTCCGTCGAACGTAAAAAACATTGATACTATATTAATTGATGAGCAATGAAATTGTTAAAAAAGAAAACAACGAATAACGCAGCGAACGGACTCGGGTGAGACTTAGAAAATAAATAATATATAGTTTACGTGTATAATGGTAGTATTGTGAATACCTGACAGCCGTGTGGACGAGTGGACGACTCACGACAGACTGTATAGTGTAAAGTATTCAGAATAAATGTATGTCGTATCTCGTGTGAGTTATCATTATGAATTATGATGCATTGATATATTTTGGTGATGCCATGATGGTGTGGCGGTCAAAGTAGCGATTGGCTGACTCAATCAACACTCGAGTCAAAACTATCGCGTACCGTAAATATATTTCGTAAAGCACTATCGAACGTTTACGATAGGTAGCCGGTAAATCAACAACACTAGAAAAGCAGAGAACGTGGAAGACTAAAGAGAACTATAACCAATTTCAGAGGTTTTGGGCAAGTCGGTACCGGTTTGAAATGTGAATGTTTTATTCGTCCGACAATCAGCGTTTCGACGGTGCCCAGGTCTCGATGGTCAAAAAAAAATTAATAATCGATATTCACCACGATTTAAACAATCGAGTAGATACTTGATACTGGTGCGCTGCGTGATTAAAGATCTATAGCCGTGGTAGGGATGGGGGTACTTTTCCCGAAATTTCATGGCGAGGCCGTGGTACGCTGGTTATGTATTTAGGTGAAAAATAATAAGTGAACGCAACTCAATGCAAGATTTTTTTATTATTTTTTTATAGTGGGTGGGCGGCCGCGTCCCCCATATCATAATTTATCATTAATGTCCTTCAGCTGCAAGTTGGATCGGCGACCGTCGCTGACTGATATACAGAGCGATTAGTGAACGAAATAATTATCATGACATTATATTATAAAGGCATAAAGCAATAATATCCCGATTCATGAGACGACATGGGTCCATCGGTTACGTGCTACACTGACACACAAATTAATAATTAATATTACGTTTAACCGCGCCAGCATCTACAAGATCACCAGCTTATCACAGATTGGCAACCGTCTACTCGTCTGAGATTATATATTGCGCGGGCGCATGGGCATGGTGGCAACTCTGCAGTTTTCTTTATCATGGTGTACACGCAAGTATATCTTAATTTGAGTGCACACGACACGTCCTCCTGACCACCTGGCGACAGTCTCATAATGTTATTTAATACGTCCTATTTGTTTGTACGCTGAAACGGATTTATTTCCTCCTTACATGGACATGTCGTATGCATATAAAATAATAAATTATCTATTGTGCAACATTAAACTCAGCCCGGTTAATAGACAGGAAGATAATAAAAAGCCGATGATAGTATAATACAAATTGTCTAATGTCTATGAAAGTTACTGCAAATGCAAATTTGTATAGCCGTACCATAGAGTAATATAAATTATAATTATTATAATTATTATAATTATTATTATTATTATTATTATTATTATTATTATTATTATTACTCTATGAGCCTATGGCAGAGGCATGTTTAACGGGGGGTGTGGGGCAGCAAAATTTAAAAATATTTTATAGGTGACATTCGTATACCTACCTAGATTATAGATTCTTCTTAACAATTTTTCGTTTTATCGCATCTAATATATTAAGCATCACCTATATGATATATACTTTGGTGTATATATTTTTAATAATAATAAAACTTATATATACTTAATACTTATAACATATAGGTACAGAGACCTAAATAAACTAGATTGGTATAAATACGTCAATGCAGTCGTCAAATTATATTTTATATGATTGATTTAATTATCGATTACATAATATGTATAATGTATATATTATATACTATATATCTTTATTTTTGTTTAAATATCTTTACATAAAGTTCTATATTAATTCTAAAATGTCATCAACATTTAAATTCAAATGTCAATAAAAAAATTTCCCTTTGTATTATATTTTTAAAATTTACAAAAATTTACCAAAATCTCGAGAAATTTTTTTAATTATTTTGTAGTTAAAAATTTATAAAATATTCAATTTTTATAGCTAAAGATTTTTTTAACAAACATTCTAAATTGAAATTTTGACGAAATTATAATATATAATATTAATATTTTAATTATTTTATTATTGTGATTTTAAAAATTATTCGTGGGTATATGACACCTTTAGAGTACCTATATGTAGGTATATTATATTTTATACACATAATGAAATTTTCAAATTCATTTTTTTTTGCCATCAATGAATTTATCCTACTGTACCCTTCATGGTCAGCTATTTTTTTGCAAGCTTGATGAATTTTGAGTACCTATCTACAGTTATTTGTTTTTAAATAACAAAATCTGATTTCGCGTGAAAATTCCCTTTTATCAATAATTTTTTTTCATAATTAAAAAAAATAATGGGGATATTGGACTTTTGCCCCATCAAAATTCCAACTAGATCCACCATCCTACCAGAAAAATATTGAAGTTGAAAATTAAAGATTTTTTTCCCATTATAAAAAATATCTTCAGACACAAAAGAATTTTTTTAATTGTCGTTCGGAAGGTTAGAAACTAAAAGTATAATTTTAGAATATATTGGACCCAATAATGTGTGGATATGCGACTGTCTAGTTCTAGGATAAAAAACACTACCTATACATTATATACATGATATGAGTCAATACATATGCGTATAGACGTAAATTGTGTTTTACCTAAATTATCTTGTATGGGTTTATGGGTTCTTACACTGGTTCATTTCAAATACATATTTGATCTGAAATGTTTTAAAAGTTTACTTAGAATATAAAAGAAAAAGTGTTTAAATACTAGAATTAAAATTATGTGTCTTTCGGTTGTCCAAACCGGAACATCCTTTTGTGAACAACTGCACTATGCGACTTCCTATATGTAATATGTAGTACCTATATAGCTATAACCTGTGGGTAATAAAAAAAAAAATGTTAATTACATTGTTAGTTTGATGTTTTCAATCGTTGTTTTACTCGCGGAACATCACAACTGTGTAAATTCGTATTCGCAAATTATAATTACAGCAACATTTGTCCGATTTTAACGCGTACATAAAAAGTACAGCTATGCATTTGGATAATAGGCTATTGTTTACTCGGTATTAATTAACTGCCGGTTTATTATCATATATTACAATTAAAAACACATTAGAGTAGGTTGTAGGTACCTATCTTTTTTTTTCGGCTGGAACTGCATATTGATATTTTATATCCATATTCCGTAATCGAAAACACGATAATTAGGTGTTTTTTACTATCATAGATACATATATAACTGTAGATATATATTTATAGTAGGTATAGGTAGTATAAACATAATGATATAAGAGTATACCATATTACTTATTAGAATGCTACTTTAAACAATCGATTACGTTACGTATATAGTATATACATTTTGTAGTCCATATACTCATTGATTTAATTTTACTCTACTTATAATTGTCTAATGTCCGTGTTTAATATTTTGATAAAACCATTGAATATGAATTCTTGCAAAATAATTTCCATGAACAATAAAATTATCATGTTCGTTTGGGATGCAAAACCATATTGAGTAATGACTAATAACTAATCAGTAGGTAATGTCCAATATAATATTATCATTAATAATAACAATAACAAGAGCTCATCATAATGTTCATACATTCAGACATTCTATCTTCAGTAATAATTATTTACGGTTGTTATTTGTAATTTTTTCTTATACGTACCTAAACGCACATATGAGACGAAAAAGGGAAGTCTGTTGATTTTCTCAACAGACTTCTTAAAATCCATATAATATCTGAACATCGATATTTTAATACGGTTCATAAAACGTCATATCACTATTTCTAAAAAATTAAAATTAAAAACTTCACAGAAAGGTTAATTTAAAAAAAAAACTCATGAGTTATTAGTAAGCTATGTTAGCTAAACTATGGGCCCGTTCAGAACCTTAAAAGTAGGTACAAAAATTATTGTTTTTGTTTAAAATGAGTAATATAATTTATTAATATATTATAAATAGCATCGAATAATACAGCAATTTCTTGTCTATACGCATATTTTTATATAATCATAAACATAGGTAAGTACAATATAGGTATATATCAGGGGCGCCATTTGGGAGGAGCAGGGTAACTTGAGCTCCCCTATTTTTTTTTGTGTCTTATTGGCCTGGATTAAAACTTAGAATGCGCCGACGGCTGTCCCGAGCCCAAATTCTCCCACTCTCGCACTCAATCGTGCACGACGGTCTCCAATCAAAACTTCCCGACAAGCATACCCTGATTTCAAATAAATTGTACGTAATCGCGTATATTAAAGTGATACTAATTGGAACTGGCTTACTGGCTGTATATTATGGTTCACAAAGGACTGATAGCACTGCACGCACGTCCCGTCGTCGCATATCGGTGGTTGTTAGGGAGGGGGGTATACGATTTAGTCGTCTGTCGACTGATTAGTGATTACTAGAAAATACATTCTTAAAATAGATCGAAAATGAAATGAAAGCTTATTGATGGCGGTAGAAAAAGAAGATGCTAACAAAATAGATTTAGATGAAGCAGTAGATAGATTTTCGGAACTAAAAAGTAAAAGGTATAAGCTAAAATAACATAAATAATTAAAAAAACTAATGAATACTGTAAGTCTGTAACCGTATGAAATATTGTATTATTATTAAATTATTTATTATAATAAGTAAATAAATATATTGTATTCATTTTATTTGGAATAAATTGCATTGAATAAATGTAGATACCTATACCTGTACCAAAAGGCAAACAAATTATTAATGAATAATTTGAATTCATTAAAATTTACCCTTTAAGAGCCTAATCCCATACAATTGACTTACACACAATAAACGATATTAAACGATATCTGTATTTACTATTTTTAAAAAAGTGGCCTGACAAAAAAAAAATTGGCCTGCTTTAATATTGGCACCCCTATTATAAAACTCAAATGGCACCCCTGGTACATATTATATATTATACAGGTAAGCTAACGCCTAATATACTATATAGGTAATAAAATATTGAATTGATTTATTCTCTTCATCTCGATCATAATATACCTTTGCAATGGTACATAAGGCACTATGTAGTTAAATTTTAAATAATTTACGTAGAATTAATAATATTTTAATTATACATAACAAAGTGGCCGACCATTAAATTCTTGTAATTCTCTACGGCTTATACTTTTTAAAAAATTACCACCGGTTCCACTTAAAGTTCGAAAAACTGCCAACTATATAAAATATTAAACAAAATTAGTTATACCAACTGTTATATACAATAATATACCTTCCAATCAGTAGCGTATCTAAGATTTTTCAAGGGTGGAAAAACAATTTTTAATAGATATTCAGTATAGGTACTGTATACACATATTATATTTATATTATTATATCATATTATACATGTTAAATTGTGTACAAAATTTGGTCTCCGGACCCCCATATAACCCCCCGTAGATACGCCACTGCTACTAATGAATCTTTATACAATGTATCCTATTAACTTACTTGTCCTTGGCTAATCTCGAAAGTATTTTCATATATAATCCATGTGACACATTGAGTATGTGGATATACAGTTATCGATCCCGGATATGTATAGTAGCAATAATCTTTAGCCACTTCCATCAACCAATGAAAGTGAACATCAAATGTTGCAATAAAACTATATTTGGGAAATTGAACTGATTTCACAGCTTGAATAAAATTATTCATTTTTGGATTATCTTGATCTGATAACTATAAATATTAACACAATTCTAAATGTAAGCATTTATAATTATATTACATTCTGGAATAAAATTCTTATTCAAAACAATATAATTACTGTATTTTAGGTTCGGCCTAAGGACCGGATTATTTAAATAGAGGGGGAGGGGGTAAATGTTAAATATGGTGTATTTTCCGTTCACTCCATCACTAATGTAAAATATCAAACAACAAAAAAGACTAAGTGGGAGATGATTCAATTTACCCACATAAATATGCCTGCATAAAAATTTAAACCGTTAAATTTAACGAAATCCTTCACTTAAAAGGAACTTGTACGATTCTTCATCATAAAAAAATATTTTATTGTTTGATATAGGCTAAGTTACTCTCTCTCGAGAAATAGTTAAATATTTTGATTAGTGTATGATGCATAAAGCTACTTCTTATTGTATTTTTAAAACCTTACATTTTTTAAACAATCTAGGCCAAGAAGTTATTACTCCACATGCCCACTATCGCACGTCACTTGCTTATTTATTGTTTACAATAAAACACTTTGATATTAGTTTTACTTGTAGCCCACAAGTAAATTATACAGTATTATATGTACTTGTCTCGCTTTTGGCAAAAGTTATTTTAATACTCACTACATACGATACCATTGTTTATTATGAGTTCTGGTATTACCCAATAAATAATTATATCAATCATAGTACGCAACCAATTAAAATAATACTTGCAAATTTAGAGTAAACTACTCAAACTCTTATAATATAATCTTGACAATAATATTAGGTAACAACTGATAATACACTTTGAAAAACTTTGTATTAGGTACCTATAAAACTGATAAAATTTTAGATTCTGAGCGGGGCGATGAATGTATAGGTATTGATTTTACAATGATGTGTGTTTATTTTTATTTTTTTACTTGTGCCTGTAATATTTTTCAAAAGCGCAGGGGAAAACAAAATAAAAATTAAGAAAAAACAGGAAAACATTTCTACAACATTGGATATTTGTGCGATTTCTCATGTAGTGATTTTATTATTTTATTATTAATTAAAAATGAAAAAATGTACCTACTTGAAATTTACGGAAAGGGTACTTAACTACCAAGAGCAGCCGGTTAAAGTTAGTTTTGTAGGATCAAAGCCCCTCGTTCACATTAATGTTAATAATGTTAGCCCCCTGACATTTTAATGGATTTCTGCCTATGTCCCCAGCAAAAGCTTTTACCAACAAAAATAGAAACTAAATCGCCCGGAGCCTACACATATACACTAGCGATCGCTACGGAAAGTATGACCTCCGGCTTTCTAAGAGTTCTGTATATTTTTGTATGTTATTAATTAATAAACGTTGACGGTGTTGGCGCGTTGTCGAAGAAATTTCGCAAGAAGTCCCACCAATGTCGTAGATGCCACAAGAAAAAAAAAGAAGATACTTGAAATTTAAACAATATGTTTATTTTATCAATTTTTTTTTATAAGCATTTAAAGGTCGATTTTTAACAAAATTTATAAAATGTTAAACTTAAGTTCCACGCGAGGCTCCACGAAAATAGGTTATTCAGCAACCAACAAATATAGAAATAGTATTTTTTTATAGTTATTTTTCGTTCAAATTTGGGTGAACTTAGATATTTAAGCAAAGAACAACGATTTTAGTTTTGTGTTATATTTAAAAAATATTATTCGCGGGTACTCACTACTTGAAACTTCTAAAGTATATTATCATAAGCAAATATGACAATAAACAAATAATAATAATTCAACTATCGTATTAATACTAACAATATAAATGTAATATAGTAAATCCTAGACTGACAAACCGTCTCCACTAAGAATCGTCTTTCATATATGAATCGTATATCATTGAATTTAAATTGAACACCATCCATTTCAGTCACCCACTTATAACCTACTGTAGGTACAGCGGAGCGACTTTTTTTACTTACTTTTCCAAAATATGAAATAATGCAAATACCATCAGTAAATAATACAGCATTTCCGTAATGGCCATATTCATTCTTAAAATGTATCATTTGAACTTCTATTGGATAACTAAAAAATAATGATATAGTGATTAATTTTATTAAAATTCAAATTGAATGAAATATTAAATTAATGAACACTATTATTTGTAGGCAGTTTTCGATACTAAAATTTTAAGTCAGGTTGCATAAGCAATAACTTAACATTAAATTAATCAATAATGAACTAATTATCCCTTATACTTTAAGTATTTAGTCACCCGTGATTCAAATTTAGTGAACCATTCAATTAATCAATTTTGTATAAAACATTGTATAAATATATCATAACAAGATAAATAAATTATAAGTTTATAACTTAACTATAGCAAATAATGTACCTATTTATTAAAAATTATCTATGCAATAATATTAACAATATACATTTCACCTTTGTACAAAAAAAGTTCCAATAGAGACAAATGTTGAACATATTCAATACTCATTACTCATGTAACCAACTACACAGATAAAATGTTAATTCAACTGTACAGTCATAATAATTTTCTTAAAAAAATTATGAATAGTTTTTCAAGTATGGGTGGTTCCAGCGGGGCTCTAAGGACTGCGGCCCCTCCCAAGCCGTATTTATAAAGGATGGTATACAATTAAAGACAAAATTACAAAAAAAAAATCATATTATAATATTGAAAGTTTTCCCCCCAACCATGTCTCTAGAGTCACTCCTGGCTTAAAGTGTAGCTATTCTACAGTTTACACGCTATTTATTAATCGAATGTGGTTCATTACCATATCACTTATAAAATATGTATCTCGAAATTAAAACTAAATACCTAGATACAATACTGGTAACTCGTTTTTACCGAATTAGGTAATATAAAAAGATTATGAAATACAATTTACCCCTGGGAATTGATTTGGTGTTCACTTCCTTCTTCTCCTTCGGCACCCCAATATATATGGATGTGAGAAAATGTATATTTTTTTTCGAATAATGGTCCACCAGTAATGTGTGCACTAATATGATTTATATCATCATACGTCATACTATGAATATGAACTGAAAAAAATAAGTAATCATTTCGTATACTACTCTCATCATATAAACTTATTGTGCAAATTTGTATAGATTATTTATGTCAAATAAAAAAATAAAAAAAATAATTTTATAAGTATTAAGCTTATTTTTACACATGATTTTTGTAAAAAGAAATGAACTAATTTACGTGCGCGTCCATTGTTTCCTATTTTAATTTCTACGCTATCTTCACGCCAATATCGAAAGTATAACAAACTTGATAAACTTGCGTTATAAGCATTAAGCGAAAGTATGTTAATTGGTGATTGCACTTCACCAGCTTTAAATGTTTGTTCGACATACGGCCATTTCCCAGATTCTTCCATACCTGATTTTTTTGATAACATTTTATTAAATATCAGACATAATAAAAATGTAATATTTTAGTTGTTATTATTTATAATTTACTTGATCCATAAGGAATTAAAGTCGATACAAATAATAATAATAATTTAAACATTTCTCCAGCAGTACCTTATACCTAATATAAGCTACACTGCTACGAGGACCGGTAAAAGTTAAATTAAATCTCAACGGAATTTTGAAAATAAATTCAATACAAATATCTAATAAGTTCAGATTATAAAATGCTTTTCATTATAATATGACTGTGAATGAAATACTTGCAGGTTGGCAATAATTGTTTATTACTTAAATATAGAACAATTATTTAAACAACTACAGTAAACTACCAACTTTGTTGTTTTTCGTAATAAATAACAAATGTGCATATGCTAAATTAATTTATTAGCTGTAGGTAAAATATACTAAATGGCCAAATATTTGAGTTAAGTACCATGTTTATAACTATATAAATTATATTAACATAAAAAATGAATTTTACACATGTTTTTAATATGTGTAAATATTCTTTAATTTAATTTTACTAACTATATTTCACAATTTCACCAGTGAAGTACTTTTTTTAAAAATATATTCATGTAATATTTTATTTAGTTGTACCTATTTATTATTTTTTTAACAATAACGAAATATTTTATAACATTGAAACGGCCATATCGGATGTCGCTGAGTCACCTCGCAAGAATAAACGAGAAATAAACGCGTTGAATATACTCGAGTCTTGTTTTAATGGTAATCACCTAACTGTATTAATGTTCTAAAATGTCTTAACATATTATACAGATGTTTGAGGAAAGATCAACCTGATCAGTGGTTCCAGTCACCGGCCCGATAGTGGTTAGTGGTTACTTGTTAATTGTGGAATTGGTGTCCTATCATACAATATGCCATATGGTAAGTGCAGTGCCGCAATTAGCGGGGGTGCTGGGGGTGCACCGCACCCCCAAAGGGCCCCGTCATCATATTTAGGGGGTCCTTTTCAGACATAAATGATTTTAGATTTTAAACTAATATGAACTTTTATTCCAATTTACAACACATGATGAAAATTGAAATTTTTCTATGCCTGCAACGCCCGTCCAACATCCAATATTATGTTATTATACTATTGATTATACTTATGAAGATAACATTTTATACAACATTTTATACTATACTTTTTTAACTATAACTTGGCCTCACAAATAAAACTTTATTGATATTCATAGAAAAAAAACTAAAAAAATTGAAATTGAAATTGAAATTATCCGTTAACAGCTCAGAACAAGTTAAAATATTTTAAAAATGTTATCAAGTGTAGGAATTGTTAAAATAAATATTAAGTCAAATTTTCATGTATCTACAGTTATTCATCTTTGAATTGTAAAAAAATCTTAAATTTAAAAAGAAAATTTTTTATGAATTTCTAACACAAATTTATTTAACATTTGCGTGAATTTTATGTTTAAATTTTAACTTTAAATGTTTATAAAAAAAAATTGTGAATATAGATTTTTAATACTTTTCATTTGTCTTTGAAACAATATATTAAGAACTGTCTATTAAATTTTCAAACTTTTTTGCCCAACAAATAATATTTTATTGATATTTATAGAATAAAAGACTAAAAAAATTGGAAACTGAAAATATCCGTAAAAAGCTCAAATATTTTTAAAATCTTATGATGTATAGAAAATTCTGA
>NC_042494.1:37425529-37431842 GCF_005508785.2 Acyrthosiphon pisum | reverse complement strand
AATTTTTAACATTATATTATGCAAGGTCATACTGTCGTATAATTATATTATATAGTGTATAGATGTCTGAAAAAAATTACTATTGGGAAAATGACAAGCATAATAAAAACTACATTTACGAATGTACCAGTTGTATTCACTCGATTTCTTATGGAACGATTTTCTTAATTGTTGTTCAAAAATGAATAACCTTAGGTACTTACTTGAAAGTTGAAATTTGAAATTTGCATCAAATGCTTATTTTATCAGTATCAATAATTGGTTAAATTTTTATGATTTTTTGACACGTTTTTAGCTATTTACGGTTTTTTTTTTTATTATTATTATTGATCAATTCCCATCAACAGCTTATATATGTTATTAGCAGTTTTTTTTTATTAAAAATTCTATTCTTTAAAATATGTTAAATGTGTTACTATGTTAGTTTATATAGTTCTAAATTATATTTTAATATATTATTATGTACACAACAAGTATTATCGTAATCATCGACACAATTGACAGCGTGTGCGGATTTGACAGTCAGACTCTTGTGGATCGATGAGTGGATAGGCGCAGCAGGTACTTACTGCTTTTACGTAAACACAATGTGGGAACAATAGTTATAATCATATTGTTATTTTAGATTCTGAGCCGAGCGATGATTGTATTGATTTTAAAATAATGTGTGTTCGTTTTTTTAATTCCCTTTTCTGTCTGTTCTCACATTTTGGAGCAGAAAAAATTTCACTACACCGGTAAATATAAAATACCTTCAATACATTATCTTATTGAGACTTAATACGTAACAAAGAAATTGTTATAGTCGATGCGTCCTAGTGGAATCCACGCTCACTGCGGGTTCACTGGGGCCATTATTATGTTGAAATAAATAAAATCGTACTCTTTAATGCGAAAAACCAGAAACAACATTTTACCGTGTAAACAGAATAATTTTATTAGATCATATTAATATGATGAAAAATGTTTAAACAATATTTATGTTGAGTGGTTTACAATTTTGATAATAATTATGCCGAAAAAATGAGATACAATACAACTTAAGTTGTAAAAAACAATAAATATAATTATTTTAAAGAAAAAAAAAAGGCATCGGAACAAGACGAGGCGATATGTGGGGGGGTACGTGATGACGAGTGGGTGGTGATGCAGATAATAATGATGGCCACTGGTCACCTCTACACAGTTATCGCGGCCGGTCCTGCGGGGCGGACGAGAGTCGCGGGCGCGTTTGCTCAGGACGCGAAGACGACCATGGCAGCGGGCGAAGCTCGGCCACGACGGCTGCGAGAGCGACGACGACAGTTGACGACGAGCGGCTAGTGCGCGATGTAGTGCGCTTGACGGTACTGCAGGCGCTGAAAACGACTGTTGTGACGGCGACGACGGTGACCGAAGCTCGGAGCAAGCGACGAAGACTATAATATCGGCCGACAAGATCAGACCACGGGGCGAAAAAGGGACAGAATCTGCGGACGCTTCGCAACGCGCCGCTGTCCTGATACTCTCCGCGGTTTTCGCCCTGGCGTCGCGCTCCGCCGAACTCTGAAACGTTTCGTTCCCTCGAGCCCGGCGCTGCCGACTTCCGTGTTCCTGGCCGCCCTATAATTATAGTCATCCGTCACTCACCCGCCGTGAGCTCTGTGGTCTCCATCGCCGCCGTCACCAGTCGTCTTCGTGCAGCACTGCAGCAGGTGTCGTCAGTGGTACCCCGTCGGGACGGTGTCGATGTCCGCGCCGGTACCGCTAGCCTCCGCCGTCGTGTCGTCGTCCCTTTCGGACCGAAGCAGCCGGACGTCCGCCGCGCCGCCAGAGGGTCTCGCGTGTCGGCGACCTCGAGCGCCCAACGTCCGCGATCTCGTCGCGCTGCCGCCGGTGCGGGCCGGAGAATGTGTATCGGTGACTTACCGCCGATCACCCCAAAAGTGCACTGTCACGTACTTATATACCTCGACCCCACGTCATTGCCTCGTCCTGTCCGCTGCCCTCGGCCAGGGGGGAACTCTCGGACGGTTTCACTTCGGGGAACAACAGCAGCACACGCGTACGGCCTTTTTGACACCTCTCCACGCAGCGGACGCGATCATCGCCGCCGACCGTCTGCGCGGAGCTGCGCGTGTTGCTAGCGTTGCCCCCGGGTCCAGCCAGCCGATCAAGTCTCCATAGCTGTTCTTGACCTCAGCTCCCCTGGCCGGTGTGACGAACTCCGCCTCGTCACTGGGCGCTTCCACCGCCGCCTGCGTAGCCGGCACAGCGACCACGTCATCTCTGTTCCATTCAACCGGTCCAGTACTGGAATCATTGTCCGGTTGATGTGTTTCCGACGAGTCGCCGCCAACAAACTGAGTCGCGTAAAACAGAAGACCCGCTAGATCCTCGATGGTCGGTTCCTCATCAATGTCGTCGAATCGTCTTAGATTTTCCTCCATCAGTTCGTAATCGATGTTGTTTATAATTTTCTCTAAGACGTCCATGATGATTACGTGGGTCTTTTCGTTTTCTTGTGATTCAGCCATTTTTCAGGTAAATTATCAGCGTGTAGGTAGTCAGAATTGCAAATGAGACGATTCGGAATTTCGTCCTAGGCCGTCTCCAATAATTTAAAACAAACATTGTTTATTAGTAGCCAGCGAGTATACCATCACATTATTATTAATCAACCTGCGGCATCGGCTTGATTTCGGGTCCGTTTATTTTTCCAAACACCATTATTTGTATTATATTATTGATATACCAATACTGTACTTAGGTTATAACGCAGAGGTATACTATAAAACAGGGGTCTCCAACCTTTTTTACGACGGCCCAAAATTGAGATACGCTTTGGCATCACGGCCCAATATTTTTAGAGGTATAGATCGGTTAAGAAATTGAATCGTCGATAAGATTTATTTAGAAAAATGAATGTTTTTTATATACTTTTTTATTTTATAACGAGTTTTTATATTGTAAGTAAGGGTTGGATTTGAAGCCTTGGATTTGAAAAGCCTTTTTTTTATAATAATAATAGAGAAATAATTTTTATATAAAAATGCGTGTCATTTAATATGTAAGATTATGATGAACGTACTTTATTTTGCCTTTTTTTTTGCCTTTTTTTTTGCCTTTTTGCCTTTTTCACTTATTAATTCCTTTATTGTATTTAATTTTCAATTGATTTAATAGTTTTGTACATGACATATGTATAAACGGTACAAAAGTTTGAAATAGGGGGCCCCAAAATTTAACTCGCACCTGGGCCCTTTATCTCTAGCTGCGGCACTGGGTAAGTGCTGGACTGGGCATGTAACAGTTGCCCCCAAAAGTACCTTTTTTTATACCAATTCATCTTAAACTACCTAGAGCAAAATGTACCAGTTTCCCTCATATATTAATATCTACACAATTACAATATATAGCGTAAAATTTAATAGTTTAATAATTAGCGTAATTCGTAAAATAGGGGAGGTAAATATACAAATAAAAAATAAAATTATTTATAAAAATAAAGTAAAATAGTATAAAATGATAGGATCAAATTTTGATATTTTCAATTATATATGATATTGTATTTTGTAATAAAACAAATACATAAGCAGTGTAAACGAAATTAAAAATATTACTAATTTCACATAGGTACTTAAACAAAAAAAGCCAGAATTGAAGATTTTATAAATAAATATAAAAACAAGAATATTAGTAGACTAGATTTTGTAACATCTATTACTAATTAATAATTAGTAATAGATGTTACAAATTAATAATTACTAATTATTATGACAAAATACAATAATTGTCTATAATTTATACTACATATTTTACATTGTTTTTATAAATAATTGTATTTATTATTTGTATATTTACCTCCCCTATTATACGGGCTATATATTGTAATCATGCGAGGGCAACTGGTATATTTATTGAGGACAACTGGTATATTTGTAAAATCCCGATAACATCCGTGGGGGGCAACTGGCCAACACCCGCTGAACTACATATAACTGTCCTCTTAAATAAGAGGCGTTATCTAGGGTTTAGATGACACACCCGGGAAACGAGCCGGAGTGTTAGGTCGGTGATAAACTGATAACCCCGAAAAGAGCTATTTTAGTGAACCGGTCGTAGTTGATTTTTTTTTAATTCCTCGGCAAATGGCCGATATGGTCTCATTGGCGCCTATAGCACATGTTTCTCTCCACCGTTTCCTAAGACTTCGGAATCAAAGGTGTCCTGGCCTCGGACAAGGTGTCGGGTTACCTCAGTAACCGGTGTCGTATTCTCGATGAAGACTTGAACATTCACGAAGAACGTTTAGTCGTCGACCGTAATTACAGGGAACGTAAAGAAATTCGACAAATGACTGACACTGCTGCTGGCTTTGATGATCAACAGTTCTTCTTTTCTTCGGTAATGTAAGTTTTGGTAAGGTTAGGTTAACATTTTGAATTGTAGTACTTTACAAGTATAAGTACCTCCTACTCACAACTCGCCTAAAAATTTTAATACAGTAAAAATTCAGTATAAAACATCATATAATGTTCTTACCTTTACGTTTGATATTATTCAATTAACTCTAATAAAATGTCTATTTTGTACGTTTGTAAGATGGAGGCAATACGTACACGTGAGATGTCTTCTTAACTTAATATATCTCGCAGTATATGTATATTAATACTATACAATTTTACACTTTATTAAATATTACATCGCTTAGTTAATTAATAATTAATTATTACTCAATATAAGAAACTTAAAATAGTGAGACTTAAGAGTTATTATAATGTTCCAATAAGCATAATAAAACATATCAATACACACGAACAATAATTTATTTCAATTTTGATAATATCTCATAATTCATAATCCAAAACTCAAATAATGCACTTTAACAATAACTTTGATAGAAATATTATTGATAATACTAAGTAATAACTAAGTACCAAGTGGCTAGTACTTATAATGATGAATGAGGACGTTAAATTAAATAGTTTTTTACAATTTTAATATCCATAAACAATTGTTCTATTATTAAATGGTTGAAGAGGTCTATCGTTTTCGTTTATTAAAACTCCGTTATGACTTGAATGTAACTCTCTGAATTTCATTAACTATTAAAATTCAACAGATATTCAAAAAATGAATATTATTATTGATTTATTAAAATAATTATATCAACCTTACCTGTCTCCTAGATATATGAATGGGTTTGGTAAAAATTATCCAGATTACACATTCTGTGAACGGTTTCGTTGTTAGAGATCCGTGGTAAGTGTAGTAATGTTGTTTTAAAGCTGTTTTCTTTATCCAAGAGAATTCTTCTTTAAAATTTCTAACTATCGTCGATTTTTGTTTGACTATGTATTTTAAATCTGCAATAAAATTATCCATATCTCGATTGTCTTTTGATGATATCTATATATGTATATAAAAAAAGAACAAAAAATGTAGTAATGAACTTTCTAGAGTTATATAAGTAATATGTAAATTGTTTAAAGTAAAGATAAAAAAAGTTGGGCAAGTGGATGTCGCTCTGCTGTACAGTAGTGGTTTACTGTATAATGGTCCGGATGGTATTAAATTTGAATTCAATGATATAATATCATTGTATAAGAAAAATGATTCTGAGCGGAGACGGTATGTCAGTCTAGGTATAAGACACATTATATACTTATCTATGGTATTATAAAAAAGTTGACCTATAATAGGTACCTATAATAAATTCCAAATTAATCATATTACAATATCCATTGACCATTAGGTACTTATAAAGCGTTATACATCAACAACAAACCGTGATACTATCATAGATAAATAATAGTGTACTTTAAAAGTTTCAAGTACCCACGAATAAAATTATACAATCACAACAAAATAACTAAAATAGTTATTCTTGGTTTTTTAATATGTAATTTCGTCCAAATTTGAACTTAAAATGACTATAAAAATAAACTGTGCTTATGTATTTCTTAGAATTTTTGGTAACAGAATTAAATATTTACGTGGAATCTTGTTTAACATTTTTAATCCTTAGATATAATTTATATCCAAGGATTGAAAATATAAAAGTTGAACATTTTATACATTTTTAACTACAAAATAAATATGAAATTTTAAATTTGATAAATTTTGTCAAAATTCGATCTTTAAATGCTTATAAAAAAAAAATTGTGCCTATGTATTTTTAATATATTTCAACTGCTATTGCAACAATATATCAGGAGCCTTGTATTCAATGTTTACACTTTTTGGCCCAACAGATAAAACTTTATTGATATTCATAGAAAAAAAAAATTTAAATATAAAATTGTCCGTAAACAGTTCAAAACAAGTTAAA
>NC_042494.1:37424278-37425429 GCF_005508785.2 Acyrthosiphon pisum | reverse complement strand
GTCACATGGATTATATATGAAAATACTTTCGAGATTAGCCAAGGACAAGTAAGTTAATAGGATACATTGTATAAAGATTCATTAGTAGCAGTGGCGTATCTACGGGGGGTTATATGGGGGTCCGGAGACCAAATTTTGTACACAATTTAACATGTATAATATGATATAATAATATAAATATAATATGTGTATACAGTACCTATACTGAATATCTATTAAAAATTGTTTATCCCCCTTGAAAAATCTTAGATACGCTACTGATTAGAAGGTATATTATTGTATATAACAGTTGGTTAACTAATTTTGTTTAATATTTTATATAGTTGGCAGTTTTTCGAACTTTAAGTGGAACCGGTGGTAATTTTTTAAAAAGTATAAGCCGTAGAGAATTACAAGAATTTAATGGTCGGCCACTTTGTTATGTATAATTAAAATATTATTAATTCTACGTAAATTATTTAAAATTTAACTACATAGTGCCTTATGTACCATTGCAAAGGTATATTATGATCGAGATGTAGTGAATAAATCAATTCAATATTTTATTACCTATATAGTATATTAGGCGTTAGCTTACCTGTATAATATATAATATGTACCAGGGGTGCCATTTGAGTTTTATAATAGGGGTGCCAATATTAAAGCAGGCCAATTTTTTTTTGTCAGGCCACGTTTTTAAAAATAGTAAATACAGATATGGTTTAATATCGTTTATTGTGTGTAAGTCAATTGTATGGGGTTAGGCTCTTATAGGGTATATTTTAATGAATTCAAATTATTCATTAATAATTTGTTTGCCTTTTGGGACAGGTATAGGTATCTACATTTATTCAATGCAATTTATTCCAAATAAAATGAATACAATATATTTATTTACTTATTATAATAAATAATTTAATAATAATACAATATTTCATACGGTTACAGACTTACAGTATTCATTAGTTTTTTTAATTATTTATGCTATTTTAGCTTATACCTTTTACTTTTTAGTTCCGAAAATCTGTCTACTGCTTCATCTAAATCTATTTTGTTAGCATCTTCTTTTTCTACCGCTATCAATAAGCTTAAATTTCATTTTCGATCTATTTTAAGAATGTATTTTCTAGTAATCACTAATCAGTCGATGGACGACTAAACCGTATACCCCC
>NC_042494.1:37413881-37424178 GCF_005508785.2 Acyrthosiphon pisum | reverse complement strand
GGGCGCGTTTGCTCAGGACGCGAAGACGACCATGGCAGCGGGCGAATCTCGGCCACGACGGCTGCGAGAGCGACGACGACAGTTGACGACGAGCGGCTAGTGCGCGATATAGTGCGCTTGACGGTACTGCAGGCGCTGAAGACGACTGTTGTGACGGCGATGACGGTGACCGAAGCTCGGAGCAAGCGACGAAGACTATAATATCGGCCGACAAGATCAGACCACGGGGTGAAAAGGGAGAGAATCTGCGGACGGCTTCGCAACGCACCGCTGTCTCTCCGCGGTTTTCGCCCTGGCGTCGCGCTCCGCCGAACTCTGAAACGTTTCGTTCCCTCGAGCCCGGCGCTGCTGACTTCCGTGTTCCTGGCCGCCCTATAATCATAGTCATCCGTCACTCACCCGCCGTGAGCTCTGCGGTCTCCGTCGCCGCCGTCACCAGTCGTCTTTGTGCAGCACTGCAGCGGTGACGTCAGTGGTACCCCGTCGGGACGGTGTCGATGTCCGCGCCGGTACCGCTAGCCTCCGTCGTCGTGTCGTCGTCCCTTTCGGACCGAAGCAGCCGGACGTCCGCCACGCCGCCAGAGGGTCTCGCGTGTCGGCGACCTCGAGCGCCCAACGTCCGCGATCTCGTCGTGCTGCCGCCGGTACAGGCCGGATAATGTGTATCGGTGACTTACCGCCGATTTTTTTATACCAATTCATTTTAAACTACCTAGAGCAAAATGTACCAGTTGCCCTCATATATTAATATCTACACAATTACAATATATAGCGTAAAATTTAATAATTTAATAATTAGCGTAATTCGTAAAATAGGGGAGGTAAATATACAAATAAAAAATAAAGTAAAATAGTATAAAATGATAGGATCAAATTTTTATATTTTCAATTATATATGATATTGTATTTTGTAATAAAACAAATACATAAGCAGTGTAAATGAAATTAAAAATATTACTAATTGCACATAGGTACTTAAACAAAAAAAGCCAGAATTGAAGATTTTATTAATAAATATAAAAACAAGAATATTAGTAGACTAGATTTTGTAACATCTATTACTAATTATTAGGGCTCGGAAGTTGTAGGAGCTAAAAAATGTAAAATATGCAAAATATGCATTTTCAATTTTCAATTTTTCAACTCTCGATTGTATACTTCAAATTCCTAGCTAGGTCTGCTATAAATTGCGATCATACAGAAAAATATGCAATTCCTACAACTTCCGAGCCCTAGTAATTATTATGACAAAATACAATAATTGTCTATAATTTATACTACATATTTTACATTATTTTTATAAATAATTGTATTTATTATTTGTATATTTACCTCCCCTATTATACGGGCTATATATTGTAATCATGCAAGGGCAACTGGTACATTAATTGAGGACAACTGGTATATTTTTAAAATCCCGATAACAGCCGTGGGGGGCAACTGGCCAACACCCGCTGAACTACATATAACTGTCCTCTTAAATAAGAGGCGTTATCTAGGGTTTAGATGACACACCCGGGAAACGAGCCGGAGTGTTAGGTCGGTGATAAACTGATAACCCCGAAAAGAGCTATTTTAGGGAACCGGTCGTAGTTGATTTTTTTTTAATTCCTCGGCAAATGGCCGATATAGTCTCATTGGCGCCTATAGTACATGTTTCTCTCCACCGTTTCCTAAGACTTCGGAATCACGGAATCAAAGGTGTCCTGGCCTTGGACAAGGTGTCGGGTTACCTCAGTAACCGGTGTCGTATTCTCGATGAAGACTTGAACATTCACGAAGAACGTTTAGTCGTCGACCGTAATTACAGGGAACGTAAAGAAATTCGACAAATGACTGACACTGCTGCTGGCTTTGATGATCAACAGTTCTTCTTTTCTTCGGTAATGTAAGTTTTGGTAAGGTTAGGTTAACATTTTGAATTGTAGTATTTTACGCAAGTACCTCCTACTCACAACTCGCCTAAAAATTTTAATACAGTAAAAATTCAGTATAAAACATCATATAATGTTCTTACCTTTACGTTTGATATTATTCAATTAACTCTAATAAAATGTCTATTTTGTACGTTTGTAAGATGGAGGCAATACGTACACGTGAGATGTCTTCTTAACTTAATATATCTCGCAGTATATGTATATTAATACTATACAATTTTACACTTTATTAAATATTACATCGCTTAGTTAATTAATAATTAATTATTACTCAATATAAGAAACTTAAAATAGTGAGACTTAAGAGTTATTATAATTTTCCAATAAGCATAATAAAACATATCAATACACACGAACAATAATTTATTTCAATTTTGATAATATCTCATAATTCATAATCCAAAACTCAAATAATGCACTTTAACAATAACTTTGATAGAAATATTATTGATAATACTAAGTAATAACTAAGTACCAAGTGGCTAGTACTTATAATGATGAATGAGGATGTTAAATTAAATAGTTTTTTACAATTTTAATATCCATAAACAATTGTTCTATTATTAAATGGTTGAAGAGGTCTATCGTTTTCGTTTATTAAAACTCCGTTATGACTTGAATATAACTCTCTGAATTTCATTAACTATTAAAATTGAACAGATATTCAAAAAATGAATATTATTATTGATTTATTAAAATAATTATATCAACATTACCTGTCTCCTAGATATATGAATGGGTTTGGTAAAAATTATCCAGATTACACATTCTGTGAACGGTTTCGTTGTTAGAGATCCGTGGTAAGTGTAGTAATGTTGTTTTAAAGCTGTTTTCTTTATCCAAGAGAATTCTTCTTTAAAATTTCTAACTATCGTCGATTTTTGTTTGACTATGTATTTTAAATCTGCAATAAAATTATCCATATCTCGATTGTCTTTTGATGATATCTATATATGTATATAAAAAAAGAACAAAAAATGTAGTAATGAACTTTCTAGAGTTATATAAGTAATATGTAAATTGTTTAAAGTAAAGATAAAAAAGTTGGGCAAGTGGATGTCGCTCTGCTGTACAGTAGTGGTTTACTGTATAATGGCCCGGATGGTATTAAATTTGAATTCAATGATATAATATCATTGTATAAGAAAAATGATTCTGAGCGGAGACGGTATGTCAGTCTAGGTATAAGACACATTATATACTTATCTATGGTATTATAAAAAAGTTGACCTATAATAGGTACCTATAATAAATTCCAAATTAATCATATTACAATATCCATTGACCATTAGGTACTTATAAAGCGTTATACATCAACAACAAACCGTGATACTATCATAGATAAATAATAGTGTACTTTAAAAGTTTCAAGTACCCACGAATAAAATTATACAATCACAACAAAATAACTAAAATAGTTATTCTTGGTTTTTTAATATGTAATTTCGTCCAAATTTGAACTTAAAATGACTATAAAAATAAACTGTGCTTATGTATTTCTTAGAATTTTTGGTAACAGAATTAAATATTTACGTGGAATCTTGTTTAACATTTTTAATCCTTAGATATAATTTATATCCAAGGATTGAAAATATAAAAGTTGAACATTTTATACATTTTTAACTACAAAATAAATATGAAATTTTAAATTTGATAAATTTTGTCAAAATTCGATCTTTAAATGCTTATAAAAAAAAAATTGTGCCTATTTATTTTTAATATATTTCAACTGCTATTGCAACAATATATCAGGAGCCTTGTATTCAATGTTTACACTTTTTGGCCCAACAGATAAAACTTTATTGATATTCATAGAAAAAAAAAATTTAAATATAAAATTGTCCGTAAACAGTTCAAACACAAGTTAAAATATTTTGAAAATTGTATCAAGTATAAGAATTGATAAAATAAACATTCAGTGAAATTTTCATGTATCTACAGTTATTCGTTTTTGAATTACAACAAAATAAGAAAATCGCAACATGAGAAATCAAATGAATATCCAATGTTGTAAAAATTTGAATTTCAAACGCTCATAAAAATTTAATTTGACTTTCTTATAGACATTTTTTTTTGATAAAGGTGGATAATCTTATAAGCAAACTTGTATTACATTTTAAAATCTTAGATTTAAAAAGAAAAATTTTTATGAATTCTTAACTCAAAATAATTTGTTAATTTTCGTGATTTTCCATATTTTGTCAATTTTTGAACTTTAAATGCTTATAAACAAAAACTGTGACTAAGGATTTTTAATATTTTTCAAATGTCAATGTAACAATATAGTAGGAGCCTTGTATTAAATTTTCAAGTGTTTTTAAACAACAAATAAAGTTGTACTGACATTCATAGAAAAAAAAACTAATGAAATTGGAAACTGAAAATGTCCTTAAACAGTTCTAAACAAATCAAAATATTTTGAAAATTTTATCGTGTATAGGAAATTCAAATATAAAAAACCATTGAAAATTTCATACATCTACGGTAATTTGTTTTAAAGTTACACAATAAACTAAAGTTGATTTTGTGAAAAATTGATTTTGCGTAAAAATTTCAGTTTTTCCTTAATCTTTATATTATTTTTCTTGGCACTTTTGAAAATTACTGGAAATTCTAAATTTTGACCTCCCCAATGCACCAACAATATTCACTTTCCAATCGAACAAGCTACAGAAGTTGAAACTCGAAGCATTATTTCGACTACTTATTGTGTACATAGACACAAAAAAAAATAAAAAAAAACACATCATTGTAAAATACAATATATTCATCGCTCCACTCAGAATCTTAAAGCGGGTAAGTGGGTAACGCTTTGAAAATTTTATTTGACTTTCCGGTAGACATTTTTATTTTGATTAAAATTTGTTTATATTTATTTATTAATATTTTTATCGATAAAGGTAGACAAACTTATGAATAATCTTGTATCAAACTTTCAATTCTTAGATTTAAAAGAAAAATATGAATTTCTAACTCAAAATTATTTGTACATTTTCGTGATTTATATGTATTTTGCCAATTCGAAATTTAAATGCTTATAACAAAAATTGTGAATATATATCATTAATATTTTTCAACTGCCATTGTAACAATATAATAGGAGCCTTGTATTAAATTTTCAAGCTTTTTGACCTAACGAATAAAATTTTATTGACATTTATTGAAAAAAAAAAAAAATTAAAATAATTGGAAACTGAAAATATCTGTAAACAGCTTAAAACAAGTTAAAATATTATGTGAACATTTTATAGTGTATATAAAATGCTGATATAAATATTCAGTCAACAATTCATGTATATACGGTCATTTGTTTTACACCAATAACCAAAATCGACTTTGCGTAAAAATTCCCGTTTTCCTTAATTTTATTTTTGTTTTTGAAAACTATTGAGAATTTTTTACTTTTGACCTCCCCCCCCACCCCAAAGTACCAACTACATTTATTTTCCTACCATATAAGATGCTGTTGAAAAAAATCAAAGCATTTTTACTGTACCAAAAGGTAATATCAGACACAAAAAAAAAATTCATCATTACATTCACCGCTCCGCTCAGAAAAAAAAAATAAATGTGTTATGAACAAACCCAATAATATTATAATACCTACTACAATTTTATATTTTATAATATTATAATCCTACAATTTTAAAACTATAACTAACCATACATAGGCGTGCGCACGAGGGTGCCAGGTATGTCTGGGCACCCCCGATATTTTGTAGTTGGGACCCTAAAATGTATAAATCCCAGAGCATAGAGGCCCTGTATTTCAACTGATGTTACTAGAATAGAATGAAATTTTTTCTAAAATATGTGGTAAAAAATAAATCATGTTTTGTAATATAAAAAATAATGAAACGTAAAATATTTTAAATTTGGGTAGAATAACTTATTATGATTATTACAGGTATTATAGATTTTATTGACTACAAAAGTGCAAATAATAAATGACAATTGCAATTATCTTAGAAATATATATAAAATCCAAGGGAATATATACATAACTAGGTTCTAGTGATTAATATGTACTTGTTAAGAGAGGGCCCAAAAATAATGTAGGCAACCCCCCCCCTCCCCACGAAAATGTGAACACATTGAACACATGGAACTAACATTTTTTAGGATCTTCCTGATCAATGGAATATTTATTTAAAATTAATTACTTCTCCAAAAAATCCGACGACACAAACGCCATCACTGTAACTTTGAGCGTTTTTGAAACTTCCGTACTCTTTTTTATAATGTACAATATGAACTTCCATAGCATATCTAACGCAAAAAAACAATATATTATCATTTTATTTTACACGGACACATAGTTTAATTCAATCTATTTAAATATATAATGTTTTTGGAAAATTCATATAAGGTATGATTAGAATTTGTTCACACTATAGTACATGCCCTTAAATTATAATGGTTAATTTATTGAGTATCCATATCAACAGAATACTGAATAACTTGGCTTGTAAGATTTAATATTTTTCTAATGCAGGTACAGTAGAAACTCGATTAACAGTCACAGTCAGGACTAGGACTATGACGGATAATTGAATAGACGATTAACAGAAATTAGTTATGTAATTAGTTAAGGAGTAATTGGAAACGATATTTTTTGTGATTATTTCGGATTATTATAGGTAAAAACTAAAAAAGTAAAAAACTTACTTAAAAAGTAAAACTACATTGAATATTATTCCCAGGTGGAAAAAGCTTAAGTTTTTTGTAACTATCAAAATATATTTGAACAAAATCAATAATTCAATTTAAAAGACAACATATATATAGAGAGAGAGTTGACCCATTTAAATGTATACTCTCATTATTTCGACAAGCTATAACTTGTTCGAGAATATTCTTTTACATACCTAGCTTAATGTTGTTGAAAAACGACATTTTTAAAAAACATTTATATATTATTTTAAAAATGATTTAGGTTTTTGATTTAAAACATACATTTTTAATTTAATATTCTGGAGCAGAATATTTTTCTCAGTATTTTGATACATATACCTTAATTACACTTCGAATTCAGTTAAATTCAAGTTATAGTAAAATTAATTAAGTTATAGTTATAACATATTAATATTTTAAGTTATAACATTATAAGTATTTATGTATTAAGTTTTGATGAGTGGAATGGTATGGCACAGGGGTACCCAGAAAAATGGTGGTCCGCTATACTCCGTCCATAAATACTTTAAATGCCTATTTAACTAAAGTTAATATTTATAATAGCCACTTAAATGAATCACCTTATTGTATATATAACTGACGAACAAGTATGACGTAACAACTACCTATTATTTATCATCATAAAAAAAATCGTTATGTTTTGTATTTGTATTACGATTTACGTTACTGTATATCAGTTTTAGAACAAAATATTTCTGTTTTAAAATGTATTAAATTGTATTGATATCCTTTAAAAAATACTAATATTACAAGACACCTAAATGAATTCATATGATATATGCCGTGATAATTAACCTTTTAAAATATAAAATAAATGTTTAAAAGCAACACCCCTATAGTAGTTCGAAATTATTTTTATTTTATACAGAACATTTTTAAAAATTGTCAACTTTTACATTTTTATTACTATTTCATACTTACTTATGTCCGTTGACTTTGTGTTCACTTCCCATATCATTTTTTCCCCAATGGAAATGCATCTGTTCGAACTCATACCTACAATCGAATAATGGCCCCCCGGTGATAAATGGCACGTCATCGGAATTATTGGCAAGTTTAACATTGACTATTAGACCAAATATTATTATAATTTATAAATGCAAGCGCAACAAGTATTTTAATTCTTATACCTGTATGTCCAGTATTAGTAATTTCCACTATTGCCCTGTTAAATGCCCAATAACCAAAATAACGTAAAAATGGCAAATATCGTCTGTTTGCGTATTTTGTATTTATATCCACGGGTGACTGAAGTTTATTACCCTCGTGATCTTTAATAACATATGGCCAGTCATCCGAATCAATTTCTAAAATTATAATTCAATATTATAAAAGAGATATATATAATATTAAGCTATATACTATTATAGTAATCAGTCAAAAAGTTCAATTCATTTTTTGGTTGCCGGACAAAAAGTCCGAGCACATTTTACTATTATATAGGCGTACTAGTGGTGTATTGGAGAGTATACAATATACATATTGTAATTTATAATATTATACTCCAGTAAAGTAATCATTGATGTATCTAGTGATAATTTAGATTAATTAGAGACTCAATACACGTTTTTACTCTACATCGCCACTTTGTTTCACCCGAAGACAACTCACATTTTAATTTTGAAAATTTATAAGTTTGGTTGATTGTAACATAATTTTTTTTCAGGCTAAATCCAGTAAGTATGTATAATATCCATGTTTCACTGTTGCGGGCAAACGGCTTACTAAAATATTACCTATACGTAAAGTCGTTATATACGCATAAAGCCATTAATATCGCTAATATCATAACGATTATAGTGATAAACGTTCGGCTAATCCACCAATAAATGAACAACAGTATTTTTAAAATACACATAATAGGTAACGATGAGTTCAAGGTCACTTAGATACTACGGGCGCAATTTACCATACCTACCCATTTTAGACCCCGTAAAATCTCAGGCACAATTTACTAAACCTATTTTAGAAACCAAAATATCCCGGGCGCAATTTACTATAGTATTTTTACTACCTGCTGAATGTGGGTGCAATTTACAAGCGCCCTTATAGTTTATCCCAAACATTCGTGTGGAGTTACCCTCAATTTTTTTTTAATTTCCACTTCAACTTATGAGGAACTTTCTATTCAATTTTCAAGTTTATATAATTAAAAAAATAATTAATTCAAAGTTTTCTTATACCTATAAATAGCTCAAAAAGAGTCAAAATATTTTTAAAATTGTAAGGTGTATAGAAAATTCTAATACAAACAATAGGTGAGTATTTCATGAATATATACAGTAATTTTTTTTAGTTATACCAAAACAAAGAATTGATTTTGTTTAAAACTGGTTTTAATTTTTTTTTAACCCTTCACAATGTCGGTCATTTTACAGAGTAAATAAAAAAATTAACTTAAACATCTTAGGGCCGTTCTTACAATGTCCGATTAAAGTTAACCGACACTTAACCATCCGAATTCTGCCGGTAAAAAAGTCTGTTATCAGTCGCTTAGCGTTAACCGACACTTTACCGTACATTGTAAGAACGGCCCTTAAACAGTTATGAAGTAATTAAGTAACCTGTAAAGAATATCAAGTAGATAAAATATGGTCTTTTCAGTTTTCACTATTTTTGACATAGGAATAATGAATCCACATTAAGTCACTAACCACAAAAAAATAAAAACTATAATTTAGTTTATATAATAATTAATAGGTATTTATAGTTATAATCTAGCCATATTATATAATATTATAATACTACTTAATATCTAGTATAATATTGTCATATTATCGAAGTAGTGAATTCCGCACACTCTTGCATTCATACATATTAGTGGTTCCCAATTAGTATGTAACCACGGACTCCTAGGTAAAACTTAAATTGGCCCAGGGACCGCCTTTTGTAAATACTTACACTTCAATTTTAATAAATTAATTATCTACATTTTTTGTGGTAAATCGTGTTTCAATAGTTCAAAAATACCCGGAATTGAACAATTTCACTAAAATAAAATAAAAATGAAAAATCTCTTCAGTATTACACAACCACGGACCCCCTACCATCAGCCAACACCACTGATGCAGATAGCAAATACACCAGTAACTATGACTATTAGGTGTGTGTGTGTGTGTGTGTGTGTGTGTGTGTGTGTGTGTGTGTGTGTGTGTGTGTGTGTGTGTGTGTGTGTGTGTGGCAAGAATTTGGTCACTGAAACTTGGGTGGTCACCCATTCGGGAACTAATGACACCAAAAATAAATTTAAAAATTTAAAATTATTTGACAAATAATTGTTGAGAAATAGAATTAAATTAATTTTAATCCGCCTAATTTTACATTCAAGTATACCTTTAGATATCTTATATTATAAATTATAATACTATTATTATTATTACGTCTATTGTGTCATAAACAATGTAAATGTACAATCTAGCATAATATTCTGAGATTTAGATATCGAATAAACTAGGAAGTTGGAACGTCGTATTTTATAAAAAAAATAATAAGACTAGTGATTTTAAGAACATAAATTTTAAAATTACAGCTGACTTCACTAACTTTAATCTATATTATTGTTAATTGTACTTTATATCTTTATATAATTTTGTATTAGTTTTTTAAAAGACTTATTTATTTTATTAGTTTAATCATATAGATCACTATATATCCAAATTACCATT
>NC_042494.1:37408618-37413781 GCF_005508785.2 Acyrthosiphon pisum | reverse complement strand
CATTTTGACAGAATGTTTATATTAGAAATTTTTATACACCATAACATTTTCCAAATATTTTGACTTATTTTGAGTTGTTTACGAATATTTTCAGTTCCCATTTCTTTTAGTCTTTTTGTTTATAAATATCAATATAATTTTATTTGTTGGTTAAAAAAGCTTGATAATTTAAAAGAAAGCTCCTAGTATATTGTTTCAAAGGCAAATGAAAAAATTAAAAATCCATGGTCACATTTTATTTTATAAGCATCTAAAGTTCAATTATTGACAAAATACGTAAAAATGACGAAAATTTATGTTATGCAAGATTCCTCATAAGTTTGTCTACCTTTAACAAAAAAACATTTCTAAAAGAAAGTCAAATTAAATTTTTATGAGCGTTTGAAATTCATATTTTTACAGCATTTGATATTCACTCAATTTCTTATGTAACGATTTCCTTATTTTGTTGTAATTAAAAAACGAATCACTGTAGATACATATAAATTTCACTGAAATTTTATATTTTCATTTTCTATACACCATAACATTTTGAAAATATTTTGACTCTTTTTGAGCTGTTTACGGGCATTGTCAGTTTTCAATTTTTTTAGTTTTTTTCTATAATTGTCAATAACATTTTATTAATTGGGCCAAAAAAGCGTGAAAATTTAATACAAGGCTCCTGATATATTGTTACAACAGCAGTTGAAAAATATTAGAAATACATAGGCACAATTATTTTTATGAGCATTATATTCGAGTTTTGATAAAATTTATCAAATTTAAAAATTAATAATTATTTCGTAAATAGGTTATATATAAATAACTTTATTCACAATAATATCATCAAATATACTTAGTAATATCATAGGTTGACTGACCGTCTTCGCTAAGAATCACTTTTCTTATACAATGATTTTATATCATTGAATTCAAATTTAACCCTATCTATTACAGTGAACCACTTGTAACCCCTACTGTACAGCAGAGCGACTCCCACTTACCCACGTTTTTTTAAATTTAAATTTCATTGATGACATTTTTAATTTTTATACCTACATTTTAACAATAATTCATTTTTGGACCGTTCCTTTGCAATCGTCTTTCCAAAAAAGCTTTTTTGTTCCTCGTTATTACGCTAAGATTCTTAAAAAAAAAACGTCGGAAATAAAGAACATATTTTTTAGTACATACTTTCGAATTAGCTATTACATAATATGTATCTATTTAACGATTCATACGAGTGATTTTGAAATATTAATAAGCCACTGCTGCAGGTGCACAGCAAATTTAATGAAATGGTTATTTGCTGTTAACACATTAAAATATTAAATGCATATTAAACTTGTTTGCATTACCTGTACATAAAGCATACATATATAATATTATGTATGTCTGTGTTTGTGTGTGATTGAGATATTTAGATACTAAAGTGGCTAAGTACAAAATATTATATACCTACCCACTAGTAACTGAAGATAGGTAGCATAGTTAAAGTAGGTATCGTTTACTTATACGTATACATTGAGTATATATTTTTTAATAAGAATCTTGAAAAAAATATGGTCATTCAGATCTAAAGAGTATAGTTTATTAAAATCAATAATTCTAATCGTAGAACTTTTAATACAAAATGCTACTGGAAATGTAATTTAAAATAAAAATGAAAACTATTAAATTACTTTTATGGAATAATTAAATAATATTAATGGTTATGTTAAATCTGTGAGTATTGAATCATTATGATACTATAACGAATAACGATTATAGGTTAAATAATACATAGGTACATAATATTAAAATAATAAGACTAAACCTTAATTATAATGTATTTATGTTAAATACTAAATGGTAAATAGGCTCTCAAATGCTATTATTATAATTGTGTATTAAATTTATTGAAGGGTGAAATAATAAGAAAATACACTAATCTTAAGTAAATATACAATCGTATAATAATTGATGTATTAATGTTAAGTATTATAGGTTATTATATCTTAAATACTATAGAGAAACTATACACTTGTAATATTAGTAAGTAATAGCTTATATAACCTATTTGGCTATTTTAAATTAAAAAAGTTGTAAATGCTATTTTTATATTATATAGTACTTACTTACTTATGTTTGGCTTATACTGTTTTGAACTGTGCTTAATAATTACCAGCTGACAGATTTACTATTATCATATCAGAATGGTAAAAATTATATAAAATGCAAATTTGTTGAATATTGGGATAATCAAAATGTTTTATTTAGATATGGATCTTGTTTATTAAAATTGTTGTGTTATCAATATATTTTAATTAGCCAACAGAAATAACGGTTTTTAACGCGTGCCAAAGATATTATGTAGGTACATAAGTATTTGATCAATGTAATATTAATGCAGATTTTTTTAGTTTAATATCTCTTGGAAATAATTATTTTTAGTTATATTGGGATGTAATACTGTGGATAGGTGAAATTAACTTGAAAGTTGAAAGCAATAATGTTCATAAATTTACTGGTAAAATTAAAAATGTATTCTAGTATGAATCTTGGTGTACGAAAAAATGAAAAAAGTTCAAAGTGAAAATTCGGCAAACTATCACGAAAAATGAAATAGATTTATATATACCAGCATAGGAATATATTTTGATATTTTGTTTTGGCGACAAATTATACAAGGTGATCCAAATAATATTTACAGTGATTATGTAGAAGTTTTAACTTGTTTGAAGTATTTTTTACAATTTTTTATAGTAATATTTTTTTTTACTTTTTTAAATGACATATTTTTGAAGCAGAATATTTTTTGGATAATATCAAAATCCAATTATAAGTTATAAGTTAAAAGTATTTCATTTTTTGATGAGCATAGTAGTACATATCTACTCTGCAAAATGTTGCTCCATTTATGTGAACTTTAAATACCAGTTTCATAACTATTATTAAATACTCGTTTGAAATTAAATTTTTAAATGCACAATGCATCGGGGTATTCTGAAAAATATTTGGTTTCAAAATATGAAATTAAAAATATATGTTTTCATTTTAAGAAAGTTAAAAAAGTTAAAAAAAAAAATAAGGATAAAAAACAGTAAAAAAATGTTTTACAATCTCAACAAATTATTTGTAAATAATATTTAAAAATAAGTTAACATTTTTTGAATAACTTGTATTGAATAAATCTATAATTTAATGTTAACTGCACCGCATTTTAATATTTTTTTTAAGGTTTATGAAAAGCTTGTAGATGCATAAAAATCATTGCACTAAAACTCATCAAAATATACATAGCTCTATGAAATATTTTATGACGGTCAATTTTCAAATGCACCTCACTTTAAAATATATTCTATGAAATTATTAGTTTATTCAAAAATAAACACAGAGCTTTAAAATTTCTATGAGTTTCATTTAATCATATTGCAACATTATTTAATCTGTGCAATTTGTATTCCTTTATGTCGTAATAAATCAAAGCTACTCAATTAAAAAACCCTCCTACCAACTTCGGTCAATTTGTATAACCGGACATGTACAAACAGAATGACAGTTAAATAAACAGGACAAGTGTGACAATTGCTCAGTTGTGCAAAATAATATGTATCGTTGACCCAATGTGGTTTTGAAAAATATTTCAACTTCAGCTAAGTTCTAAGAACGGGTAAGTAGTATAATACAGTTGTCTGGAAATATTCCTTTATAATAATTAAATTATTTCAATATAAATATATATTTATATTAGAATAATTTAATGGATATTTTCTTTATGGTAAATATTTTACAGATAAATTAAGATAAACACGTTTTAGTTATGTATTAAATTATATATATGTATTATTATACATACATTTGTAGGTAGCTTAAATATACAAAAAAAAAAAAAATAGCATTTGGTTATTCTAAACTTTATATAATATTTTTGTCATATAAATAATGTATAAAATATTTTTAAATTTATTTAATTTTCCAAAGCAATATAAATATTTAAAAATAACGATTTATCCTTAACAGTTACTTAATGAATGATTATAGGACCATCATTTGCACACTTTACGTTCTTCAGTCGGTCGGTGACATTGCTATAATTGTAAATATGGAAGTAGGTGACTTTTTAGAGTAGGTAAGTCACAAAAATGTTGGTAGAACACAGTCATTGGATATTTAAATGCATTATTCTTGTTCCGAGTGCAATTTTCTTAAATTCTATAATAAACAATTAAAAAACAACTGTGGAAGTTACAAGTTAAGTTACATTTAAAATGGTTTACATTTATTGCAATAAATTTAAAAACGGCTATGAAAATAGAGGTAGTAATTTTCATTTTGAACAGTTTACTCAGGGGTTCATACAATATCCAATTTATTATTTTTAACTTAGTAAATTAAATAAAAGTGACTAAATTTACCACAACAAATACTTCGAGGTTAATAAAACTGTACTACTGCAATACGTATACTTCATTTCCTTATTTATTTCACAGTCAAGGGGTTAGGGGAATATGATAAATGATATTCAATAAATATTTTGAGATTCGTTATATGATGTTCATTGTGTTTTAAGTCATCATGATCGTTGTTACAGCCATCTAATGATTTGGACGTCTGCATTGTGGTTTATGATTGCTGTTTTGGCGTATTCAAAGTCTTTCAGTGGTTAGTATCTAATTACAATCATTAAAATATTTATACTAAATACTATTAATGTTTAAAATATTAGATAATTCACAGTTTTATTCTTGATATTTTATAACAAATTTATTTATGAACGATCGTTTTATTATAAACATGCGTATTAAAATGTATTTAAATAAATTAACACGAATCAAAACTCAAAGGTTTGCTTTGCATCTATACTACTATACGTCGTAAATAGATATTTAGTCATGTATTTATTTTTAAGAGGAACAAATTATTCTTGTTATGATGATGGTATCTTTTTATTCAAATCGAAATTATTTTAATTTTCATTACTTACATTATTTTTAGATTTCTGACCTTTATTAGTATTTTCTACCAACTTTATTATTCTTCTTTACTTTAACTTTAGTTTTATAAGAACAATGCTGTAATTTGATTAGCACCAACTGCATCTATATAGTAGATTTAAAACTTTCTCTGAAATAGGATATATATATACACCTATATATTATATTCTCTCATATAAGTAAATACACTGTAACAGTGTGATAT
>NC_042494.1:37393859-37408518 GCF_005508785.2 Acyrthosiphon pisum | reverse complement strand
ATATTTTGAAAATTGTATCAAGTATAAGAATTGATAAATAAACATTCAGTGAAATTTTCATGTATCTACAGTTATTCGTTTTTGAATTACAACAAAATAAGAAATCGCAACATGAGAAATCAAATGAATATCCAATGTTGTAAAAATTTGAATTTCAAACGCTCATAAAAATTTAATTTGACTTTCTTATAGGCATTTTTTTTTGATAAAGGTGGATAATCTTATAAGCAAACTTGTATTACATTTTAAAATCTTAGATTTAAAAAGAAAAATTTTTATGAATTCTTAACTCAAAATAATTTGTTAATTTTCGTGATTTTTCCATATTTTGTCAATTTTTGAACTTTAAATGCTTATAAACAAAAACTGTGACTAAGGATTTTTAATATTTTTCAAATGTCAATGTAACAATATAGTAGGAGCCTTGTATAAAATTTTCAAGTGTTTTTATTCAACAAATAAAGTTGTTTTGACATTCATAGAAAAAAAAACTAATGAAATTGGAAACTGAAAATGTCCTTAAACAGTTCTAAACAAATCAAAATATTTTGAAAATTTTATCGTGTATAGGAAATTCAAATATAAAAAACCATTGAAAATGTCATACATCTACGGTAATTTGTTTTAAAGTTACACCATAAACTAAAGTTGATTTTGTGAAAAATTGATTTTGCGTAAAAATTTCAGTTTTTCCTTAATCTTTATATTATTTTTCTTGGCACTTTTGAAAATTACTGGAAATTCTAAATTTTGACCTCCCCATGCACCAACAATATTCACTTTCCAATCGAACAAGCTACAGAAGTTGAAACTCGAAGCCTTATTTCGACTACTTATTGTGTACATAGACACAAAAAAAAATAAAAAAAAAACACATCATTGTAAAATCAATATAATATTCATTGTTCCACTCAGAATCTTAAAGCGGGTAAGTGGGTAACGCTCTGAAAATTTTATTTGACTTTCCGGTAGACATTTTTATTTTGATTAAAATTTGTTTATATTTATTTATTAATATTTTTATCGATAAAGGTAGACAAACTTATGAATAATCTTGTATCAAACTTTCAATTCTTAGATTTAAAAGAAAAATATGAATTTCTAACTCAAAATAATTTGTACATTTTAGTGATTTATACGTATTTTGCCAATTCGAAATTTAAATGCTTATAACAAAAATTGTGAATATATATTATTAATATTTTTCAACTGCCATTGTAACAATATAATAGGAGCCTTGTATTAAATTTTCAAGCTTTTTGACCTAACGAATAAAATTTTATTGACATTTATTGAAAAAAAAAAAAAAAATTAAAATAATTGGAAACTGAAAATATCTGTAAACAGCTTAAAACAAGTTAAAATATTATGTGAACATTTTACAGTGTATATAAAACGCTGATATAAATATTCAGTCAACAATTCATGTATATACCTACGGTCATTTGTTTTACACCAATAACCAAAATCGGCTTTGCGTAAAAATTCCCGTTTTCCTTAATTTTATTTTTGTTTTTGAAAACTAATGAGAATTTTTTACTTTTGACCTCCCCCCCACCCCAAAGTACCAACTACATTTATTTTTCTACCATATAAGATGCTGTTGAAAAAAATCAAAGCATTTTTACTGTACCAAAAGGTAATATCAGACACAAAAAAAAACATTCATCATTACATTCACCGCTCCGCTCAGAAAAAAAAAAATAAATGTGTTATGAACAAACCCAATAATATTATAATACGTACTACAATTTTATATTTTATAATATTATAATCCTACAATTTTAAAACTATAACTAACCATACATAGGCGTGCGCACGAGGGTGCCAGGTATGTCTGGGCACCCCCCGATATTTTGTAGTTGGGACCCTAAAATGTATAAATCCCAGAGCATAGATGCCCTGTATTTCAACTGATGTTACTAGAATAGAATGTAATTTTTTCTAAAATATGTGGTAAAAAATAAATCATGTTTTGTAATATAAAAAATAATAAAACGTAAAATATTTTAAATTTGGGTAGAATAACTTATTATGATTATTACAGGTATTATAGATTTTATTGACTACAAAAGTGCAAATAATAAATGACAATTGCAATTATCTTAGAAATATATATAAGATCCAAGGGAATATATACATAACTAGGTTCTAGTGATTAATATGTACTTGTTAAGAGAGGGCCCAAAAATAATGTAGGCAACCCCCCCCCCCTTCCCACGAAAATGTGAACACATTGAACACATGGAACTAACATTTTTTTAGGATCTTCCTGATCAATGGAATATTTATTTAAAATTAATTACTTCTCCAAAAAATCCGACGACACAAACGCCATCACTGTAACTTTGAGCGTTTTTGAAACTTCCGTACTCTTTTTTATAATGTACAATATGAACTTCCATAGCATATCTAACGCAAAAAAACAATATATTATCATTTTATTTTACACGGGCACATAGTTTAATTCAATCTATTTAAATATATAATGTTTTTGGAAAATTCATATAAGGTATGATTAGAATTTGTTCACACTATAATACATGCCCTTAAATTATAATGGTTAATTTATTGAGTATCCATATCAACAGAATACTGAATAACTTGGCTTGTAAGATTTAATATTTTTCTAATGCAGGTACAGTAGAAAGTAGAAACTCGATTAACCGTCACAGTCAGGACTAGGACTATGACGGATAATTGAATAGACGATTAACAGAAATTAGTTATGTAATTAGTTAAGGAGTAATTGGAAACGATATTTTTTGTGATTATTTCGGATTATTATAGGTAATACTAAAAAGTAAAACTACATTGAATATTATTCCCAGGTGGAAAAAGCTTAAGTTTTTTGTAACTATCAAAATATATTTGAACAAAATCAATAATTCAATTTAAAAGACAACATATATATAGAGAGAGAGTTGACCCATTTAAATGTATACTCTCATTATTTCGACAAGCTATAACTTGTTCGAGAATATTCTTTTACATACCTAGCTTAATGTTGTTGAAAAACGACATTTTTAAAAAACATTTATATATTATTTTAAAAATGATTTAGGTTTTTGATTTAAAACATACATTTTTAATTTAATATTCTGGAGCAGAATATTATTTTCAGTATTTTGATACATATACCTTAATCACACTTCGAATTCAGTTAAATTCAAGTTATAGTAAAATTAATTAAGTTATAGTTATAACTTATTAATATTTTAAGTTATAACATTATAAGTATTTATGTATTAAGTTTTGATGAGTGGAATGGTATGGCACAGGGGTACCCAGAAAAATGGTGGTCCGCTATACTCCGTCCATAAATACTTTAAATGCCTATTTAACTAAAGTTAATATTTATAATAGCCACTTAAATGAATCACCTTATTGTATATATAACTGACGAACAAGTATGACGTAACAACTACCTATTATTTATCATCATAAAAAAAATCGTTATGTTTTGTATTTGTATTACGATTTACGTTACTGTATATCAGTTTTAGAACAAAATATTTCTGTTTTAAAATGTATTAAATTGTATGGATATTCTTTAAAAAATACTAATATTACAAGACACCTAAATGAATTCATATGATATATGCCGTGATAATTAACCTTTTAAAATATAAAATAAATGTTTAAAAGCAACACCCCTATAGTAGTTCGAAATTATTTTTATTTTATACAGAACATTTTTAAAAATTGTCAACTTTTACATTTGTATTACTATTTCATACTTACTTATGTCCGTTGACTTTGTGTTCACTTCCCATATCATTTTTTCCCCAATGGAAATGCATCTGTTCGAACTCATACCTACAATCGAATAATGGCCCCCCGGTGATAAATGGCACGTCATCGGAATTATTGGCAAGTTTAACATTGACTATTAGACCAAATATTATTATAATTTATCAATGCAAGTGCAACAAGTATTTTAATTCTTATACCTGTATGTCCAGTATTAGTAATTTCCACTATTGCCCTGTTAAATGCCCAATAACCAAAATAACGTAAAAATGGCAAATATCGTCTGTTTGCGTATTTTGTATTTATATCCACGGGTGACTGAAGTTTACTACCCTCGTGATCTTTAATAACATATGGCCAGTCATCCGAATCAATTTCTAAAATTATAATTCAATATTATAAAAGAGATATATATAATATTAAGCTATATACTATTATAGTAATCAGTCAAAAAGTTCAATTCATTTTTTGGTTGCCGGACAAAAAGTCCGAGCACATTTTACTATTATATAGGCGTACTAGTGGTGTATTGGAGAGTATACAATATACATATTATAATTTATAATATTATACTCCAGTAAAGTAATCATTGATGTATCTAGTGATAGTTTAGATTAATTAGCGACTCAATACACGTTTTTACTCTACATCGCCACTTTGTTTCACCCGAAGACAACTCACATTTTAATTTTGAAAATTTATAAGTTTGGTAGATTGTAACATAATTTTTTTTTCAGGCTAAATCCAGTAAGTATGTATAATATCCATGTTTCACTGTTGCGGGCAAACGGCTTACTAAAATATTACCTATACGTAAAGTCGTTATATACGCATAAAGTCATTAATATCGCTAATATCATAACGATTATAGTGATAAACGTTCGGCTAATCCACCAATAAATGAACAACAGTATTTTTAAAATACACATAATAGGTAACGATGAGTTCAAGGTCACTTAGATACTACGGGCGCAATTTACCATACCCATTTTAGACCCCGAAAAATCCCAGGCACAATTTACTAAACCTATTTTAGAAACCAAAATATCCCGGGCGCAATTTACTATAGTATTTTTACTACCTGCTTAATGTGGGTGCAATTTACAAGCGCCCTTATAGTTTATCCCAAACATTCGTGTGGAGTTACCCTCAATTTTTTTTTAATTTCCACTTCAACTTATGAGGAACTTTCTATTCAATTTTCAAGTTTATATAATTAAAAAAATAATTAATTCAAAGTTTTCTTATACCTACCTATATTTATATATTTATATATTTATATATATATTTATAATATATATATTTATTATATTTATTATTTTTTAATAGCTCAAAAAGAGTCAAAATATTTTTAAAATATTGTAAGGTGTATAGAAAATTCTAATTTAAACAATAAGTGAGTATTTCATGAATATATACAGTAATTTTTTTTAGTTATACCAAAACAAAGAATTGATTTTGTTGAAAACTGGTTTTAATTTTTTTTTAACCCTTCACAATGTCGGTCATTTTACAGAGTAAATAAAAAAATTAACTTAAACATCTTAGGGCCGTTCTTACAATGTCCGATTAAAGTTAACCGACACTTAACCATCCGAATTCTGCCGGTAAAAAAAGTCTGTTATCAGTCGCTTAGCGTTAACCGACACTTAACCGTACATTGTAAGAACGGCCCTTAAACAGTTATGAAGTAATTAAGTAACCTGTAAAGAATATCAAGTAGATAAATGGTCTTTTCAGTTTTCACTATTTTTGACATAGGAATAATGAATCCACATTAAGTCACTAACCACAAAAAAATAAAAACTATAATTTAGTTTATATAATAATTAATAGGTATTTATAGTTATAATCTAGCCATATTATATAATATTATAATACTACATAATATCTAGTATAATATTGACATATTATCGAAGTAGTGAATTCCGCACACTCTTGCATTCATACATATTAGTGGTTCCCAATTAGTATGAAACCACGGACTCCTAGGTAAAACTTAAATTGGCCCAGGGACCCCCCTTTGTAAATACTTACACTTCAATTTTAATAAATTAATTATCTACATTTTTCATGGTAAATCGTGTTTCAATAGTTCAAAAATACCCGGAATTGAACAATTTCACTAAAAAAAAATAAAAATGAAAAATCTCTTCAGTATTACACAACCACGGTTAGGTAGGGGGTCTACCATCAGCCAACACCACTGATGCAGATAGCAAATACACCGGTAACTATGACTATTAGGTGTGTGTGTGTATGTGTGTGTGTGTGTGTGTGTGTGTGTGTGTGTGTGTGTGTGTGTGTGTGTGTGTGTGTGGCAAGAATTTGTCACTGAAACTTGGGTGGTCACCCATTCGGGAACTAATGACACCGGCCGGTGCTTGCACTCAAAAAAGTTTTGTGACTGAATGCAACCACCGCGCCACACCTACTACCAAGTCACATATGACTATTTTATTTTTTACGATCGGATTAAGTTCCTATTCCAAAAATAAATTTAAAAATTTAAAATTATTTGACAAATAATTGTTGAGAAATAGAATTAAATTAATTTTAATCCGCCTAATTTTACATTCAAGTATACCTTTAGATATCTTATATTATAAATTATAATACTATTATTATTATTACGTCTATTGTGTCATAAGCAATGTAAATGTACAATCTAGCATAATATTCTGAGATTTAGATATCGAATAAACTAGGAAGTTGGAACGTCGTATTTTATAAAAAAAATAATAAGACTAGTGATTTTAAGAACATAAATTTTAAAATTACAGCTGACTTCACTAACTTTAATCTATATTATTGTTAATTGTACTTTATATCTTTATATAATTTTGTATTAGTTTTTTAAAAGACTTATTTATTTTATTAGTTTAATCATATAGATCACTATATATCCAAATTACCATTATAATGTATGTGTAAATATAATATATTTTATAATGTACAGCGTTATGTAAGGCAATATTGAATTACATTATATGTATTTAATATTTACTATTAATGAAAAATATTACTTACAAAAAACATTTTACTATCTTAAAATATAGATGAATCTGAAATATATTAATTCAAAATTGAATATTTCCACAATAAAATAATATTTTATGCTTTAGTTACTACATTAATTATAACATTTTCCACTAATCTACTGCCCGATACCGATTTTGGAAGGAATTTGATATGGAGTATTATATCAATATAAATTACTTCATAAGAAAAACTCTCATGCCTCGTTTATATGTCGGATTTTGAAAATTTTTCTATTATCTAAAGATTAGAACTTTTATCCGGTCGGATCAAAGCCTGAATTTTTATTTTAGCTTAAATAATAGAGCTTAAAAAATATTTTCAAGAAATAACAAATATCGTGCTTCTATAATTATAATTTTGAAAATCAGGCATTTATCTGAACTGCAAAATATTTTCTTCTTTTAAATAAAAAAAAAATAAGAATATATTGTTATATAGGTAATATGAAATAAATTGTGTATACATATAAGGTATATAATATTAACAATATTACGTTTATAGAAATATATTAAGCATAATTTTGTACTTTCGAATATTAAATTAATATTTTTAAAGGGTATATCACACTGTTACAGTTGTATTTACTTATATGAGAGAATATAATATATAGGTGTATATATATATCCTATTCAGAGAAAGTTTTAAATCTACTATATAGATGCAGTTGGTGCTAATCAAATTACAGCATTGTTCTTATAAAACTAAAGTTAAAGTAAAGAAGAATAATAAAGTTGGTAGAAAATACTAATAAAGGTCAGAAATCTAAAAATAATGTAAGTAATGAAAATTAAAATAATTTCGATTTGAATAAAAAGATACCATCATCATAACAAGAATAATTTGTTCCTCTTAAAAATAAATACATGACTAAATATCTATTTACGATGTATAGTAGTATAGATGCAAAGCAAACCTTTGAGGTTTGATTCGTGTTAATTTATTTAAATACATTTTAATACGCATGTTTATAATAAAACGATCGTTCATAAATAAATTTGTTATAAAATATCAAGAATAAAACTGTGAATTATCTAATATTTTAAACATTAATAGTATTTAGTATAAATATTTTAATGATTGTAATTAGATACTAACCCACTGAAAGACTTTGAATACGCCAAAACAGCAATCATAAACCACAATGCAGACGTCCAAATCATTAGATGGCTGTAACAACGATCATGATGACTTAAAACACAATGAACATCACATAACGAATCTCAAAATATTTATTGAATATCATTTATCATATTCCCCTAACCCCTTGACTGTGAAATAAATAAGGAAATGAAGTATACGTATTGCAGTAGTACAGTTTTATTAACCTCGAAGTATTTGTTGTGGTAAAATTGATCACTTTTATTTAATTTACTAAGTTAAAAATAATAAATTGGATATTGTATGAATCTCTGAGTAAACTGTTCAAAATGAAAATTACTACCTCTATTTTCATAGCCGTTTTTAAATTTATTGCAATAAATGTAAACCATTTTAAATGTAACTTAACTTGTAACTTCCACAGTTGTTTTTTAATTGTTTATTATAGAATTTAAGATATTATTTAAGATTTAAGATTTAAGATAATTTAAGAAATAGAATATTTCCATATTTACAATTATAGCAATGTCACCGACCGACTGAAGAACGTAAAGTGTGCAAATGATGGTCCTATAATCATTCATTAAGTAACTGTTAAGGATAAATCGTTATTTTTAAATATTTATATTGCTTTGGAAAATTAAATAAATTTAAAAATATTTTATACATTATTTATATGACAAAAATATTATATAAAGTTTAGAATAACCAAATGCTATTTTTTTTTTGTATATTTAAGCTACCTACAAATGTATGTATAATAATACATATATATAATTTAATACATAACTAAAACGTGTTTATCTTAATTTATCTGTACAATATTTACCATAAAGAAAATATCCATTAAATTATTCTAATATAAATATATATTTATATTGAAATAATTTAATTATTATAAAGGAATATTTCCTGACAACTGTATTATACTACTTACCCGTTCTTAGAACTTAGCTGAAGTTGAAATATTTTTCAAAACCACATTGGGTCAACGATACATATTATTTTGCACAACTGAGCAATTGTCACACTTGTCCTGTTTATTTAACTGTCATTCTGTTTGTACATGTCCGGTTATACAAATTGACCGAAGTTGGTAGGAGGGTTTTTTAATTGAGTAGCTTTGATTTATTACGACATAAAGGAATACAAATTGCACAGATTAAATAATGTTGCAATATGATTAAATGAAACTCATAGAAATTTTAAAGCTCTGTGTTTATTTTTGAATAAACTAATAATTTCATAGAATATATTTTAAAGTGAGGTGCATTTGAAAATTGACCGTCATAAAATATTTCATAGAGCTATGTATATTTTGATGAGTTTTAGTGCAATGATTTTTATGCATCTACAAGCTTTTCATAAACCTTAAAAAAAATATTAAAATGCGGTGCAGTTAACATTAAATTATAGATTTATTCAATACAAGTTATTCAAAAAATGTTAACTTATTTTTAAATATTATTTACAAATAATTTGTTGAGATTGTAAAACATTTTTTACTGTTTTTTATCCTTATTTTTTTTTTAACTTTTTTAACTTTCTTAAAATGAAAACATATATTTTTAATTTCATATTTTGAAACCAAATATTTTTCAGAATACCCCGATGCATTGTGCATTTAAAAATTTAATTTCAAACGAGTATTTAATAATAGTTATGAAACTGGTATTTAAAGTTCACATAAATGGAGCAACATTTTTCAGAGTAGATATGTACTACTATGCTCATCAAAAAATGAAATACTTTTAACTTATAACTTATAATTGGATTTTGTTATTATCCAAAAAATATTCTGCTTCAAAAATATGTCATTTAAAAAAGTAAAAAAAAATATTACGATAAAAAATTGTAAAAAATACTTCAAACAAGTTAAAACTTCTACATAATCACTGTAAATATTATTTGGATCACCTTGTATAATTTGTTGCCAAAACAAAATATCAAAATATATTCCTATGCTGGTATATATAAATCTATTTAATTTTTCGTGATAGTTTGCCGAATTTTCACTTTGAACTTTTTTCATTTTTTCGTACACCAAGATTCATACTAGAATAAATTTTTAATTTTACCAGTAAATTTATGAACATTATTGCTTTCAACTTTCAAGTTAATTTCACCTATCCACAGTATTACATCCCAATATAACTAAAAATAATTATTTCCAAGAGATATTAAACTAAAAAAATCTGCATTAATATTACATTGATCAAATACTTATGTACCTACATAATATCTTTGGCACGCGTTAAAAACCGTTATTTCTGTTGGCTAATTAAAATATATTGATAACACAACAATTTTAATAAACAAGATCCATATCTAAATAAAACATTTTGATTATCCCAATATTCAACAAATTTGCATTTTATATAATTTTTACCATTCTGATATGATAATAGTAAATCTGTCAGCTGGTAATTATTAAGCACAGTTCAAAACAGTATAAGCCAAACATAAGTAAGTAAGTACTATATAATATAAAAATAGCATTTACAACTTTTTTAATTTAAAATAGCCAAATAGGTTATATAAGCTATTACTTACTAATATTACAAGTGTATAGTTTCTCTATAGTATTTAAGATATAATAACCTATAATACTTAACATTAATACATCAATTATTATACGATTGTATATTTACTTAAGATTAGTGTATTTTCTTATTATTTCACCCTTCATAAATTTAATACACAATTATAATAATAGCATTTGAGAGCCTATTTACCATTTAGTATTTAACATAAATACATTATAATTAAGGGTTTAGTCTTATTATTTTAATATTTATGTAACCTATGTATTATTTAAACCTATAATCGTTATTCGTTATAGTATCATAATGATTCAATACTCACAGATTTAACATAACCATTAATATTATTTAATTATTCCATAAAAGTAATTTAATAGTTTTCATTTTTATTTTAAATTACATTTCCAGTAGCATTTTGTATTAAAAGTTCTACGATTAGAATTATTGATTTTAATAAACTATACTCTTAGATCTGAATGACCATATTTTTTTCAAGATTCTTATTAAAAAATATATACTCAATGTATACGTATAAGTAAACGATACCTATTTTAACTATGCTACCTATCTTCAGTTACTAGTGGGTAGGTATATAATATTTTGTACTTAGCCACTTTAGTATCTAAATATCTCAATCACACACAAACACAGACATACATAATATTATATATGTATGTTTTATGTACAGGTAATGCAAACAAGTTTAATATGCATTTAATATTTTAATGTGTTAACAGCAAATAACCATTTCATTAAATTTGCTGTGCACCTGCAGCGGTGGCTTATTAATATTTCAAAATCACTCGTATGCATCGTTAAATAGATACATATTATGTAATAGCTAATTCGAAAGTATGTACTAAAAAATATGTTCTTTATTTCCGACGTTTTTTTTTTAAGAATCTTAGCGTAATAACGAGGAACAAAAAAGCTTTTTTGGAAAGACGATTGCAAAGGAACGGTCCAAAAATGAATTATTGTTAAAATGTAGGTATAAAAATTAAAAATATCATCAATGAAATTTAAATTTAAAAAAATGCGGGTAAGTGGGAGTCGCTCTGCTGTACAGTAGGGGTTACAAGTGGTTCACTGTAATAGATAGGGTTAAATTTGAATTCAATGATATGAAATCATTGTATAAGAAAAGTGATTCTTAGCGAAGACGGTCAGTCAACCTATGATATTACTAAGTATATTTGATGATATTATTGTGAATAAAGTAGTTTATATATAACCTATTTACGTGGAAACTTGTTGTAAATTTTCAATCCTGAGTTATAAGAGTTGAACATTTTAAACATTTATAACTACGAAATAATTTAAATTTATATTATATTTTAAATTAATTTAAATTTGATAAATGTTATCAAAACTCGAATATAATGCTCATAAAAATAATTGTGCCTATGTATTTCTAATATTTTTCAACTGCTATTGTAACAATATATCAGGAGCCTTGTATTAAATTTTCACGCTTTTTTGGCCCAATTAATAAAATGTTATTGACAATTATAGAAAAAAACTAAAAAAATTGAAAACTGACAATGCCCGTAAACAGCTCAAAAAGAGTCAAAATATTTTCAAAATGTTATGGTGTATAGAAAATGAAAATATAAAATTTCAGTGAAATTACACTTATGTATTTACAGTGATTCGTTTTTTAATTACAACAAAATAAGGAAATCGTTACATAAGAAATTGAGTGAATATCAAATGCTGTAAAAATATGAATTTCAAACGCTCATAAAAATTTAATTTGACTTTCTTTTAGAAATGTTTTTTTGTTAAAGGTAGACAAACCTATGAGGAATCTTGCATAACATAAATTTTCGTCATTTTTACGTATTTTGTCAATAATTGAACTTTAGATGCTTATAAAAAAAATGTGACTATGGATTTTTAATTTTTTCATTTGCCCTTGAAACAATATACTAGGAGCTTTCTTTTAAATTGTCAAGCTTTTTTAAACAACAAATAAAATTATATTGATATTTATAAATAAAAAGACTAAAAGAAATGGGAACTGAAAATATTCGTAAACAACTCAAAATAAGTCAAAATATTTGGAAAATGTTATGGTGTATAAAAATTTCTAATATAAACATTCTGTCAAAATGTCATGTACCTACGGTCATTTGTTTTAGAGTTGAACCAAAAGCCCAAAATCGTTTTTCTCGAAAACAGATTTCGCGTAAAATTCCCGTTTTTCCTTAATTTTTCTTTTGTTTTTCACGTCGCTTTTGAAAACTACTGGGAAATTTTTACTTTTGACCCCCCCAAAGTACCAACAATATTCACTTTTTCATCGAACAAGATACTGAAGTTGAAAATTGAAGCATTATTTCGACTACTTATCGTCTGCACAGACACACAAAAAAAACACATTATTGTAAAATCAATACATTCATCGCTCCGCTCAGAATCTAAAAACAGGTAAATGGATAACGCTCTGCTGTACAGTAGGTTCAAGTGAGTCGCTGTAATGGATGGTGTTACATTTGAATTCAATAATATAATACCTATCATTGTATAGTGTGGTATGCGATAAATGATTCTGAGTCGAAACGGTTTGTTAGCCAAGTATATTTTATATTATATTTATATTGTTATTATTAATACGATAGCCGGTAATTTGAATTATTATTATTTCCATATTATGATTTTTTTTGTATAATAATATACTTTAGTAGATTCAAGTACCCACGAATATTATTTTTAAACTACAAGTACCATAACTAGAGTCACTTTCCTATCATAAAAGATACTGTTAAAGAAAATCTAAGCATTTTTCTGTCCTAAAAGGTGATGACAGACACAAAAATAAAAATAAATTAAAAAATTAAAAAAAACACACATCATTGTAAAATTGATACATTTATCGCTCCGCTCAGAATCTAAAAAGTCTTATTATATTGTACCTCATCATAATACAGCCATGTACCTACATATATAATAATTAATATATACATATATAGATTAATAATGATACCGGGTTCAATTGTAAATCTAAATCATCCCGGGAAGCGTATTTACAGACCGTAACTGAATTCGGCCAAGCGGGTATGCATATCGCCCAATACGCATGCGCACAACTGTAGCACAACTAACGTTATCATAGTTAAAAATTTGACATTGTTTCAAATTTTTATAGTTGAATTTTTTTTGTGCAGTTCTATCTAGTTGTGTACTTAGTGTTATTTAATTCGTACAAAATTTATTGTAGACGAAAATAAATGACTCGTGTCAAGATATTAACAAACGGTTTACTTTTTTAACAATCTTTGTAAAACTTTAAACTAATATATTTCTTCATACTGTCAATAATATTCAATAATTATAATAATATTAACAATAAAAATACACTCATTACTTAGACATATATCAAAAATACTGTCACATTGTTTTTTTATATTTAAACCCAAACATCTGTTTTTTGCCTAACTGATAAATTTGTGCGAATTCTGTACAAATTAAATAATTATTTGCACTGGTACTAATTACTTTAGAAAAGATATCAAATTTAAAATTAATAGGTTTAAACGGCTGTATATCGTTTGCGCATCGTCTGTTTACCTGTGCCAAAATATCGTACATCGTTTGCGCATCGGCGACAGATTATCATTTGCGCATCGTCTGTTTACCTGCACCAAATTATCGTACATCATATGCGCATCAAAATTCTAAACAATAGAAGGGTATAAAAATAATTGTACACACATATAATATTATATAGATAATGAATAATTTAATATTCATAGGCACAAGTTTTTGTTCAATAAGCATTTAAAGTTAAATGTTGACCAAATTTATAAAAAGCTCAACAATTTGCAAATTATTTTGTAGTTAAAAATGTAATATTCAGTTTAATTAGGTACATTACATGGGCATTGTTATAGTAAAAAATATATATAATATAACATATAGGTAGTTTGAGTAAAAATTAATTCAACTAAATTTTGTTCAGTTCAATTAGGAATATTACAGTCATAGTTATAATTATAATACAAATATACATATAGTTTGACAAAAGCTAAACGCTTTTGGGTATACACCTTTTTTCAGTTCTATTGTTAAATAATATTGATGCGCAAATGATGTACGACCTTTTAAACGATCGATGCGCAAACGATGTATAACCCAAAAATCGAACGATGCGCAACTGTCTTACAAAAAAGGTCAAAAATAACCATAGTGATGCGCAAACGACAACCGGTGGTTAAACA
>NC_042494.1:37383037-37393809 GCF_005508785.2 Acyrthosiphon pisum | reverse complement strand
CACAATATTTTTTTTCATAATTGGTGCAGCTGTTTAGGAGGAGTTTGAATACTTACCCACGGAAAAAAGAAATATAATATAATAAATTAAGATAACAAACTAAATTTCATCAGAATAAATAAAATTGTAATACTTTTAAATTTTCGTATATGTAGCCGTATAGGTTAGGTAACCTACTTACTTATCCTAAATTATTTTTCTTTAACTAAAAAATTTCACCAAAAATTCTTCACTACTATTATTATACTACAATAGTTGTCTTAAATAATTCAAAATATTTTAAAATGCCTAACCTATCATCGTATGAAAATAGCCAAATAGGTATAATCGTATAATACTTTCTAAAATGTACTCAACCTTGGCTATATGGTAAGTACGGAAAAACTACATTCTGCACATGATATCTTACACACATCATTATACGAATCATGTTTACTATTGTTTTTTACATTTCAAACGATAATAACAATCAAAATTTATATAGGTACTATTTTAATATTTTCAAAATTGTTTTATTTGTTTATGTACAATTAATGGCGTATCTAAATATCTATAACTGACTAAAATAGCTCATAAAAATCTTAAACATGGCTTGTTAGTATATTAACACCAGCAGTATATAGTATATACATATAGCCATATAGGTAAATGTCAAACAATAGTATAGGTTAGCTCTCTCGATTATGCAACTTACTGGTAGCTCATTGAATTTAGTCATAATTATAGAAGGTTCTAGATTATTTTGCTAACAAACCATTACCTATATCCCTAAAATAATCACAATTTTAAGTTTTATAAAATCAATAATTAATATTAGATTTCATTATTTCTCTTAAATATAGCTAAATATAAAACTTTTAAAAAGCATCAAATATTTTTTTTTTTATATGTACTGAATATTTTTTTTTATTTTTTTCAAAAAGTAACTTTGATTTTGATTACTAAGGCAATTAGTTACGCACTCAAGTAAATATTATAATAAATAATAACATGTATTGATGTATTTTTTTTGTTTTTAACATATTAAATTATGTGGGCGCACTCTAATTGTCTCCCATAAATTTGTTTCTCAAAAAGTTACTCAAATTGCCTCACAATTTCGAAAATAACATTCACTGGAATTGCCTCAGCTCAATAAAATAAATTTATTTAAAAGTCAATGACGATCAATTTAAAAATAATTCTAAATATTTTAATAAATACCAACAGACATTTTTTAACATTACAGAAATCGATATAATAATCGATAGTACACGATCGATATATTAATTAATAATTCAGGTATGCAAATATATGTATTAAAATAGCTCTTATATTCCAATGTAATAATATATTTTTTTATAGACTATAAAACTATAACAAAATATACCTAAATATTTTTTTTACCATTTAGTCAATAATAACCTATAATTCACAATCTGTAAATAATTATTACAATAGGAAGTTCAACTTCCTCCCCACAGAAATGTTTTACAATAACATTTTTTTTTAGGCATAGCTGGTATATTATAATTTATAACTTTTAATTTGTGATTTATATTGGTTATAATATGTTTTATCCACACCTCCTACTAATTTATTTTCCAAGCATGTGCCAATAAACTATACCTACTCCATATTCCTATTAATGTACACTATTTCATATTTCCATGTTTATGATACTCTAAACTTTCAAGCTCTTATAAATATATACCTATTATAAGAGATAATCTAAAAAAATCTATAGTGATCTAAATTCTAAAAATTAACTCTCGTTTAATTATTTGATAAATCTTATGTCATGGTATTAAATTGCCATAATTCCGCTGTATCACGTTATTAAATTTTACGCATCAATTCTCTGTGTGTTGGGCTTGGATAAAAAAACTGTTTGTAATAATCATTTATGATATACCCATAATAACTATAATATGAAGTGTATAATATATTATTTCAGCTGGTCTATACAATAAACTAAACAATGGTATATGAAAGCCGTTTCAAACCAAGAATATATTTATCTCAAAGTCCTTCAAAATGTTCTATAGTACTGAATAATGTGTTTAAAAAGCATAATGATCAAAATATTTTCAATGGAGTGAATTTAACTGCACATAGTGGTAAAATGTAATTGCTCTTTCTAATATTTCTCATATTGTGTTTCATTTGACATTTTATAAACTCAATTTGATTTTTTCCTATTTAAACTTCCAAATCGTTAATTAATATTTAATTCAATTTATAATAATTTTTTGTTAATTGTTTTTTTAAGATGTGCTATACTTGGTGAAACAAACAGCGGTAAATCTATGCTGCTTTCTTGTTTAGTTGGTGGAGATAAAATAGACAAAGGTCATATATGGGTACTTGGTGGTAAACCAAGAACAAAAAGCAGTAAAACCTTAACTAAATACACTGGTTATATGCCTCAGGTACTATAATATAGGTACCTATTATAGTATTATACCTACTTAATACTTATTATAGTTTACTGCAGAAAGAAGATAATAATTATGATACATAGGTACACAATTTTATATGTACCTATGTCAAATAATTCAATTGTATTTTTAATTTAATTTTGTTTTTACTATTGAAGAATCCATTGATAAAATACACAAATTACTTATGAATTTTTTTTCTAGGAATTTTGTTTGTATAAAACCATGACGGTTCTAGAATTGTTTGCATATTTTGGTAACTTATATAATATTAATTACAAATTTATTCTGTGGAGAATAAGCTATTACAAAGACATTTTTACCCTGCCACCAATTAATTCCACTATTCAAAAATTAAGGTATGTACCAACTAGTATTAAATTAATGTTAACAGTTAATATTATTATGACATGATTTAATTATATTGCAAAGTATTTAGTTTCAGTGAAAAACGAATGATATCATTTATAATAGCAGTATTCCACAGACCTCGATTAGTGGTGTTAGACGAGCCTACTATTGGACTTGATGTTTTAAAAAAAAATCAGTAACTATATTTATAATTTTTTCAAAAATGTTAACTTAACATAGCAATTTATTCTCATTGTAGAATTTGGAGATACTTGTATCACGTGATTACTACATGGAAACCAACAGTAGTTGTAGCCACCAATAATATCGAGGAAGCATTTTTAGCAACTAAGGTTCAAATTAATAACATTTAATAAACGATTAAAATTAAGTATTTTATAAAATCGACGTTATAGGTAGTTGTTATATTATATTTTAGATAGCGTATCTGAAAAATGGAAAAATTATATTTGAAAGAGAAGTAGAGGAATTGCTTCGAACAAATCCAAAACAGTCTATAGATTTAATCGTAGAAGATCTTTATACCAGTGTATTGTTTAATAATTTTTATTCACACAACATATTATATTACCTACTTAAACATACTGCCGTTTCTATATTATATATTATCATTAGGGTCCTGACATGTATGCGTTAATATGTTTTAATTGTCTTAGACTTAACTAAAATGTTACATATTTTTTCCATTTTATAGTTCAAAATACATACCTACCTACCTATTTTTATATTCAGAAATTGTAAATAAGAAATTACTAATTATTTATAATATATATATATATAATTAGTAATTTAAACTAATTAATTATTTATTAGTTAAAACAGTATTTCGATTCTCTTCATAAAATTATAATATGCTTTATTGAACCTTGACAACCTTGTAAATTGTATTTACAATTAATAATAGTTCCTGAGTGAAGATAAAAAAAGTTGAAAAATGAATCATAGCAATTTGTGTTTTTTTTTGTTCGTCATCATAAAGTTTTATTTGAAAGTATATCATTTACTGACTGAACATTTTATCATTTGGTACTTTAGAATAATGATTTATTTATTTTCACAATAGTTTTCTTAAGCGTAAAAGAAAAGTATACCTGCAAGATTGCGTAAAATAAATGACGAAAAATTAAAATTTGAAAAAATTAGTGGCTTATATTTTTATTTTAAAGGATATAAAGTCCTTACGCTTATTTTAGTAATTTTTAATGATTTCCGGACCCTAATGATAATGTTATTTTAATATTACATACACAAATTTTCTTTTAATGTAATATTATGTATTAGGTATATAGTATGCATTGAAAAACGTAAATTAGAATGTTAGTTAATTAATTTATAATTTGTATTTAGAAAAACTCTTGGATCAATTCAAATCAATCTGAGACACCGCGAAATAAAAAGGTAATGCTGTTACCTACTTTACATAAATGAATAACCTTGTTACTATAGCCTAGGTAGACTTTACTAGCATACAATATATGTGGTACTAGTAGCATTTAAATTATTTATTATTTTACTTTTAACTAAAAAATGTGTGACGAAGTTAAGAGTTGTTTGAAGTAGAAAAATTTCAATCACATTATCAACCAAACTTTTTAAAACTATTGCGTCATTTACTTATACAAATATTAACAGACTTATTTACAACTGATATGAACAAAAACAGTTGTACAAAGATTGTTTAGTGCAATAATGACTGAATGACAATTACAGATATAATGTAATATGTGCTGAATGCTTTATTTATGGTCGTGACATTTATGTTATACAAAAACAAAACTATAATAATATTTTTTAATCACCTGGAATCTGAAGAGTTATTTCCATAACAGTTATGAACATAATCGAATCTAAAATAATAAAAAGTAACTTGAAAGCCTTATTACTTCAATATTATAATTATTCAAACTACCTAATAAATTATACATTTTAAAAATAAACCATTTATACTTTACTTGCCTACTTTAAATTAGGTACAAAAATATTTAATGTAATAATGTATCATTCAATATTTCAATACAATTATATGTTCTAAAATGTTGGCTGTAATTTCTTTGAGAATACACAGTTACACATTAGACTGAGACTGACACAGCTATACATAGTAGGTTAGGTTAGGTTATTAGCATAAGTTTATATCATTATTTAATAATTAATATACTGATCCTTAACTACGCCCATATTATGATTTTCCAATATGAAAAGTAACAAAAGTTTTTGTTTTTAGACCTGAATATTGAATAATAACACCTAGGTAATAATAATTCAGTATTTATCCATATACAATAATAAAGGATGCATTATGCATACTAAAACTTATTAGGTACCTATTATAAGTTTTCGTTAAAAATTACTGTAACATCAACCTTTTTGTTTTTGTTTCAATAAATAAAACGTGCATTTATACCTACAATCAATTCAAAATCAAGTTATTAAAATATTTTAGAGACATATTCACATTATATATTTATATTTATTACTTAAATAATTAAAAATATGTAATATAATTACTACATAAGTAGTATTAAGAATTAATGTATACTATTTTATTAATATTCTCGACTAGAATGAATTGACTTGATTTACCTTGAGTAAATTAATAAATGTTTATTGTTTTTTTTTTATATATATATTATATAGTTTAAATTTTTCATCAATTAAACTCAATTCCAAAATGCATTGTCATAATCTTAAATATGGGCATGTGTGTATCTAATGACTATATTAATTTATTTTTTAGCTAAGCATTTGTAAGAAAATCAACCCAAGATCAAATATTTGGAAGTTCAAAACAATTATAATTCAAAATATGAAGTTTTTAACTTCAAATATTTGGTACGTAATTTTAGGTAATAATATTAACAATGTAAAAACTAGGAAGTGCTCAAATTCGTAGTACATGACTTATTCCTCTCAAAATATTTTTTACACAGTCATCGTCTATAATAAAAAAATAATCAACAAAGAATCCGTAGACAGGACACGTAGTAACTACATTTAAGCTATAAGCTAATGGAACAATTAAAGAGGTATATTTGTTTAACAAAAAATATGATTTCTTGGTATAGTATATCACGAGTAGCATATCCATTATCCATTCATTTGAGATTTAACATAAATTGTATTCTACGTTAGTACAGTGTTCATGCGTTAATCAATATAATCATCCAATATTTTTTAAAATAGCTATGAACAAACGTATTAGACATTATTGTTAAACATATCTAAAATAATACATTTTTAAGAGAAGAGACAATACCGATGTAGGTATTGTTTCTATAAAACATAAATCAACAACTTTAATTTATTTAATTTTAGTCAAATGTATTCATGATGAGCCAGTACACCAATATCTAACAACGAAGTTATCGTAGCTAGATGACTGACAAGGGCCCATCACCCTCATATACCTAGTCAGATATATATTGTTCTAATTTTTACTTTTCATATTATATTTTTTCATGCGTTTAACTATTAGTACAATTTTTTCATTTTCCATTTGGTAGGTATTCCTGTTACATCTTGTATATTATTATACATACCTATCTATATTCTATACTAAGGATCTCCAATTTATGTTTTTGGAGGACCTCTTTAGAAATCCAGAAAGTTTTCTGGTGCCATTACAATTTAATGATCTAAGTACAGTTATTCCAAAAAAAGTAAAGGCAAAATCAATAAATATAATCAGTTTATAGGAAAACCTCATTTAAACCATCAACAAAAACATTTAAGCGGCCTGGTAGTTGTCCTCTGTCACAAAACGTGTTCTGAGTGCCAGCACCAGCCGTTGTTACTATTTCCCGGGTGGGTAACCACTGACCACCCAGGTTTTAGTGACAAATCCTTGCAACACGTACACGTCTTCAGAACGACCATACCCTCCCCTCACAGTAAAAAACCAACTTTAAAATAACCTTTACTCAATGGCCTATAGGTACTGCCGCTGGGTAATTAATAAAAATTAATAATTAAAAAGATTGATTTTTTGTCTGTAGGACAGATAAAGTTCGTTCATGGATCGTCATTTTGTGACCTCCAATCTATATAGACATAGCTGCATATGTAGCTATGTAGCTATATCTATATATTATTGTTTATTTCAAGTACAAAGTTTCATATTTTAACTTAATATAATATTTACTACCTACCTATGTAAATATATATATGTATATTTATGACTTTTGTTTTGTTTCATCGTATCAAATTAATGTGCAATAACCAAAAATGTATACTCAGAATCGTCTTTAGAATGCGTTGTAATTTCCGATGTCAGACTATAATTAGATTATTGGTGTTATAATAATATATCACTATGCTACGTCGAGGAAAATAAAGAGAGAAGATCGTCCAATATTATAGTATTAAATGCATATATGCGTTCATAACTCTGACCAAGCCACTATTTTTAAGTATTTTTGTAGTCATGAGATATATTGTATACAATACATTTTTTTTTAATCTCAAGCATATTTTTTAGTCTCGTCACTAATTACTAATGATTAATGACTGATAACTAATAACTAATAATTCATCTCAATATTATAAAAATACATAGATATCAAATTTAGGATATTCATGTTGTTATGCGTGATGCCTATACTTCAAGTATACTTACATTGCATCTATTATGGAAAATATCCTAAATCCATACCTATTGCAGTTTATAACCAAGAAACTGATTGCGTTTATGACCCATGTAAACATATCGAAAAATGTTCTTACTTTTCGTGTCATTTTTTATATGTTTTGAACCAAAACAATGTTAAAGTAGTAAGTAAAAAAAAAATGTTTCATTAAAATATATCTTTTAAAATCATGTGTTATAACAGAATTATTATGGTTCTGAAGTTTTGGGTAAAAATTCCATGACAAAAGGATCAACACTAGGACTTATGAAAGTGCCTAAGAACTACACAATTGCAATAATTAATAGTATAACACAAGGCTCGTCGAATGAACGTGACGAACTATTAAAATCTAATATAAATATTGAAATAGACATGTCAAGTAACTAACAGTAGCTTATACCTAAGGCTGTTCTAAACAAAATATATCATTGTCACTAAGATAAAATTATATATAATCAAATTCAAATATGACTTTTTTTCATAGGATTTGAATTTGGGAAGCATCTCAAACAAAATATATTAAAAGCCCATAAACTACACCTGATTGACATTTACAGTCAGTACAATCTGTCAACAAAATACGCCGAAATCCCACTTAAGGTTACTAATATTTAGTTCATTTTATTTATACATGTTTAAAAATATGAAAAAATTTCATATTGTATACATAATATACGTATAATCAGTCTTGGGTAAAATGCTTTTTAAAAGTATTTGGAATAAATACTCGAATACTATAAAAGTATTCCGAATACTTAAAAATATTTTTGATAAATATATGAAACGATACCAGTTATAATTTTTATATTGTACGTTATTAATAGATATTATTGATTCCAAATTTCCAACTCATAAAATATAAATTTTTGTTTTAAATGAAATGCGAGGGAATAACATGCAAATCAAATAATTTAATTTTCAAACTATAAAAGTATTCCGAATAAAGTATTCAGAAATACATCACAAAATACTTTTGGAAATAGTATTTTAAAAGTATTCGGAATACTACCCAAGACTGCATATAATATTTATGTGTTTTCAGATATACGAATACAAAAATTTAAACCTCACTGAAAACACAGCATCCGATATAATATCATGGTAATTTATAATTAACAATTATAGTTAGCTAAACTTAAATCATCAATAAAAATTATCGTAAATCAAAAGTTTAATAGTGTGTTTGAATGTTTGATATAGGAATAAGAATAGTAACATCTAACAGGAGTATTTAAGTGGGATGGTAAATATGCCAGGGGGCCTCAAGTACTTTCTGAGCGATTAGATTCTATTTATTTCTCATATAGATTCTGAGCTGAGCGATGAATGTATTGATTTTACAGTGATGAACGTGTGTTTTTTTTTTGCGTCTGTGTACACGGAAAGTAGGCAAAATAATGCTTCGATTTTCAACTCCAATATCTTTTCTGGCGGGAAAGTGAATCTAGTAGGTGCATTCGGGAGGTCAACATTTAAATTCCTAGTAGCTTTTATAAGCGCTGGGAAAACCCGAACAAAAAAGGAAAAACGGGAATTTTTACGCAAAATCAGTTTATGACTAAATCGATTTTAGTTTTTGGCGTGACTCAAAAAAAAATTACCGTGCCTCTATTATACAATTTTCACTGAATGTTTATATTAGCATTTTCTAAGCACCATAACATTTTCAAAATGTTTTGACGATTTTCGATTTCTATTAGTTTTTTTTTTTAAATGAATGTCTATAAAAACATGTTTGATCGGTCAAAAAACTTGAAAATTTAATACAAAGTTCTTCACACAATGTTACGATAGCAGTAATATGTAAATATATTTATTTTTTTATAGCATATAAGAAAGGTATTAATAAATAATATTTTAATCGTTCCATTGCTAAATATTTTTTATTCCCTCCTCTTTCCATCCCACAGAAAATATTACTCCAATATAGGAGTGTTGAGTGTGAAAATGCTCCTGTCAGTAGATTTAAAGTACACTGATACTATACGTACATTGCTATTTATTTTTAGATTCTGAGTGGAACAATGAATGTATTGATTTTACAATGATGTGTGTTGTTTTTAGATTTTTTTTTGTGTCTGTCATCATCTTTTAGGACTATAAAAGTGCTTGGATTTTCTTCAACAGTACTTTTTCTGAGATGAAAGTAAATTTAGTTGGTACTTTGGGGGGTCAAAAGTAATATTTTCCCAGTAGTTTTCAAAAACACTGTGAAAAACAAATGAAAAATTAAGGAAAAACGGGAATTTTTGCACAAAATCTGTTTTCGAGAAAATTGATTTTGGTTTTTGATACAACCTTAAAACAAATGACCGTAGGTATAATATTTTGACTGAAAGTTTATATTAGCATTTTCTATACACCATAACATTTTTCGAATATTTTGATTCATTTTGAGCTCTTTACGGACATTTTCAGTTTTCATTTTTTTTAGTTTTTTTTTTCTATAAATATCAATAAAATTTTATTTGTTGGTTAAAAAAGCTTGAAAATTTAATAGAAGGTTTCTTTTATATTGTTTCAAAGGCAGATGAAAAAAATTAAATATCCATGGTCACAATTTTTTTTATAAGCATCTAAAGTTCAAATATTGACAAAATACGTAAAAATGACGAAAATTTGCAAACTATTTTTAGTTAGAAATTCATGTAAAATTTTCTTTTTAAATTTAAGATTTTAAAATGTAATACAAGATTCTTCATAACTTTATCTACCTTTTTTAAAGACAAAATGTCTACTAGCAAGTCAAATTAAATTTTTATGAGCGTTTGAAATTCATATTTTTACAACATTTGATATTCACTCGATTTCTCATGTAACGATTTTCTTATTTTGTTGTAATTAAAAAACGAATGACTGTAGATACTTGAAAATTTAACAGAAGTTCATATCAGCATTTTCTATACTAGGTGATTCTTTTATCATAGAACACTCATTATTTCAGAAAGTGTACATTTTTTTGAAAATATTTTTTTACATAGTTTCAAGTCGCTTATAAAACAATGTTTTTCTTAAAAAATTATATTTTTAAATATTTTTTATCCTTATAATTTTTTAAGTTTTTTAATTTTTTAAATGTCAACATTGGGTTTTAATTTTATATTCCAAATCAGAATATCTTTCTTAATGAGCGGAGAAGTGGATAAACATTTCGCGGGGTAACCCCGTACCATTCCACTCCGCTCATCAAAACTTTGAATATTTATAACTCATAAACTACTCACCCGAAATTCGATTTTCATGTAATATTCATTATATTAAAATACTAAGAAAAATATTCTGCTTTGGAATATAAAATTAAAACCCAATGCTGTCATTCAAAAAATTAAAAAACTTAAAAAATTATAAGGAT
>NC_042494.1:37376470-37382987 GCF_005508785.2 Acyrthosiphon pisum | reverse complement strand
AAACTTTGAATATTTATAACTCATAAACTACTCAGCCGAAATTCGATTTTCATGTATCAAAATACTAAGAAAAATATTCTGCTTTGGAATATAAAATTAAAACCTAATGTTGTCATTCAAAAAATTAAAAAACTTAAAAAATTATAAGGATAAAAAATATTTAAAAATATAATTTTTTAAGAAAAACATTTTTTTATAAGCGACTTGAAACTATGTAAAATAATATTTTCAAAAAAATGTACATTTTCTGAAATAATGAGTGTTCTATGATAAAAAAATCACCCGGTATACGATAAAATTTTTGAAAATAATTTGACACTTTTTGAGCTGTTTACGGACATTGTCAGTTTTACATTTTTTAGTTTTTTTTTCTATAAATATCAATAAAGTTTTATCTGTTGGGACAAAAAGTGTAAAAAATTAATACAAGGCTCCTGATATATTTTTACAACAGCAGTTGAAAAATATTAAAAATACATAGGCACAATTTTTTTTTATAAGGATTTAAAGATCAAATTTTGACAAAATTTATCAAATTTAAAATTGCATAATTATTTTGTAGTTTAAAATTTTTAAAATGTTCAACTTTTATATCTAAGGCTTGTAAATTTAAAACAAGAGTCCATGTAAGTAGTTAATTCTGTTACCGAAAAATCTAAAAAATACATAAGCACAGTTTATTTTTATAGTCGTTTTAATTTCAAATTTAGCCGAAATTACTATTTTAGTTATTTTGTTGTGATTGTATAATATTATTTGTGGGTACTTGAAACTTCTAAAGTATACTATTATATTATATCTATGATAGTACCACGGTATGTTGTTGATGTATAACGCGTTATAAGTACCTAATGGATATTGCGATATGATTAATTTGGAATTTATTACAGGTACTTATTACAGGTCAATTTTTTTTTTAATACCATAGATAAGTATATTTATGTCTAATATACCTACCTAGACTGACAAACCGTCTCCGCTCAGAATCGTTTTTCTTATACAGTGATTTTATATCATTGAATTCAAATTTAATACTATCCATTATACAGTGACCCACTTCTAACCTACTGTACAGCAGAGCGACATCCACTTACCCACCTTTTTTTATGTACAATTATTTTATTTTACTATTACTACTTTATAATTATCATTAATTTAGCGCTATATTTTCGTCGGCGATGTTCTACTTTGCGTTGTTATTGCAAAGTGAAATTCAAAATGGATACTTAGTGAGAAACTTAATTGCAGGTAGCCGAGATTAAAACTCATATTATTGGTACCTATACTGAGATAGAACTTATAGGAAATAACATCCGAAGAAAAAATATTAAAATTAATAATATCTGAAAAAATATACATGGAACAAATAATAATCACATAAATAATAAGCCACCAATAAGATACTTTTTTTTTTAATTTTTTTTTTTAAGAAAATGAACTATCTGTACAGTAAGGCACAATAAGTTAAAATGATACAAGAAAATAGATTATACATAGTGATGCATTTGAGGAGAGCAGCATCCCATTAGTGACACTTTCGTTTGGTAGGCCCTGGTACTTAAATCAAGTAGCGTGTGCTCATTTTTTAATAATAATAATTTATTATTATTGTATTAGGTATAACAATACACAATAAAATACATGCGAATAATATTATTTCACAATACACTTATAATAATAACACACAAAAATTTAATTTTAAATGAAAATTACGATTTAAACATACCTATCATGCTTTCTTAAATAACTCCTAAGTCCTAACACATAAAAGGTATAAATAAATATAACAATTTCTTTAAGAAAATAATTTACCAATCTGTGTATATTGTACTCCATATATTTGTAATTGAATTTGCATTTTAGATTCTGATCACCTACTGAAATTACTTGTTTACAATGAATGTAAGGTAGGTATATTGTTTTTTTGTCTCTGTTATCACGTTTTTAACCAGAAAAAAATGCTTTAATAGTCAACTTAAGGAATTCCCCCAATTTGAATGACTATCAATTAATAATTGACAATTATCATAATACGCAATTATCAAATAGGTACATTAACTTGTTTAAAGTTAAGGCCAAGTTAAAAAATAAATTTTTTCAAACTTTTTGATATAACTAGTTAATTAATTTTCTAATTAACTTAATAACTTAACTACCTAGTTAAAGCTTTTTCCAGTTAATTTAAAAAATAATAAACTAATTTAAAATCATGCTTACTCAGTTATACTTACAATTAATACATACTTACCTGTAGTTAAAACTAATTATTGGTTAATATTTTTTTATGTACAAAATTATTTTTAATACATAATAAATAAACAAATAAATATTTCTTGAACTAATAATTTAGTTGACAAAAAGGTCTAATAATCCAAACCACTGCAACTGCTAGTGTACAATAAAAAGGAATAGTGTAGTATGCATTTTTAAAAAAAATCTTTACCTAAAATTAAAAAAAAAATTGAAAGTTACACAATCACTATATATTTATAACCCAGGTGGTAATTAAGAAACAAATAATGAACTTCTTTTTAATACAGTTAAATTAATATTTTCTCCATAATAACTCTAAACATTTACAGTAAAATATAATATTGTTGGTTAACTATAGGTACCTATTAACTTATAGCTTAATGTTCTCAACGTTGTTTTAATTTATGTATCTCAAGTTTAGTATTTACTATTTTCACTAACTTTCGCGGAACTTTGGTAATTATTAGAAAATCGAAATAAACCTAAAGAGCTAAAGAGTCATATATCGGATATATAACATGTATAGGGTTCCATACGTGAATCCCAAGACCAGGATATGGAGTACAACATTTCTCATAAATTCTTCTTAAAGTTATTGCAATTAAAAAAAAATATCGAAAATACATAGGAAACTAAAAATGTTTCGTTTACCAACTACCTAGTATTTTAAGTTAATGTTTGACAAAATTGAATATTAATACAAAAAATAATAAACTTTCCTAAGATGACTTTAGTTATTTTGTAGTAATTTATTCAAAAAAATATTAATTGTAGACTTTTACATCATTATGTATACCTACTATTATTTTCAATGCACAATGAAATTTTCAATTTATTCAGACTAATTTTTTCAATCAATTTTTAATATATACACTAATAGGTCTAGTGTAATGAGTAACAACTATAATACAATCCTAAAATCAAAATTATATTTTTTAGCAGATACTACGTTTTTTCTAGACTTATATCCTTACAAAAAAACATGTTTGCTCCTGAAAATATTTTTCTTCGGATATATTTCCTTAGATTATTTTCTCGGATATTATTCAAGTATTTAACTAGAAGTTATCATCTAGATTCTAGAACGTAGATCAACCATTTTACATTTAATAATAATTTTTGAAATTTAAATTACAGGAGTCACGATTTTTGAAATTGTGTTGAGTTTTCTTACTATACAAATAATATTCTCGATAATTCAATCATTTTCTTTCTTTCTTTTGGCTGATTTTATGCTGTATATAAGCTGGGAAAGTTCCTTGTTACTAATTATCCAATTAAATATTGCCATCGGGACCTGTGGAATGAGCATTGGTAATTATAATATAGATGTTTATAATACATTAATCTATACTTTAGTCCTATTTTTTATATTTAACATACAGGTTTATTAATTGGTTCATTTGCTAGCAGTTCAATCAAATCATTTTATGTAACACTGTTGGTGTACTTAATAAATATAATGTTGAGCGGTAAATGTTTAATACGTGTAAATATTATTCATTTAATAATATTTTTGATTTATTTTAGGTATTTTTTGGCCATTAGATAATACAGAATTGGCTCTGCTACCGGTTTCAGTTGTACTACCATTATGTATTCCGATTCGAGTAGTCAAAGGTATATTAATCCGAGGACGTCAATTTAATGCGTCAATTTCTGCAGGAGTTATTATTTTTGCAATAATTACTATTACTTTTTGGACACTCGTTTCATTTACAACATTTATTTTAAAGTTGAGAAACAAAATAAACTTTATAATTTAATATTTTTTTATTTTTTATACAATGTGTATATTTTTTTTTTACACTTTTGACAACATTGGATATTTAAACATTTTAAACGTATAATTTAATAATAATTAACCTTCAAATGATTTCAAAAAATATTATTAGTATACAGGGATTTGAAACTCTTTGCCATCACGTATATTGTTAGGTTTTTGAAAAAAAAGCCCTGAATAAAAATGCGGCAAAAAATGGCCCATAGAAAAATAAAGCCCCGGAAAAAATTACTTTTAATTAGTTTATTATTCTTTATAAATTATTTTTGAATGTAATATTATATTAGATGTAATATGTTTTCTTTATAATTAATTAATAAAATACCTAAAAAATATTGTAAGTAGTATAATAAATTAGGTGCAATTATACCATTTAATATTTATACCTGCCAACCTAACTTAAGTAGGTACCATATTTTTAGTATACTATTGTCTATTTTCCTATTTTATATTACTTAATATGATGGTTTACAACAGTTTTAATAAAATTATATACAATTACATAAATATATTTTTATATGATTAATGAAAAACAATGTGTGTTATTAAATAATATGATATAAAAGTACAAAAATGAATAATTATATTAAACTTATTTAAGGCACGGCTATACATTAGGTATGTTGAAAACCGTGTTACATAATTGTTGATTAATAATTAATATCAATAATAATTCTGATAATTCATAGAAATAATTAAGAGATAATTCATTGAAAATTTGGAATATTTAGTGAATAATAATTGAATGTTTAATGTTTGAGGGGTTTTTTTTTCCTAGTCTCGTATGATTATTTAGGTACTTAGGTAAGCTGTACCTACTATATACACAATGAAATCGATATAAAATAATTAGATTCGTTTAGATTGACAATATACTAAGCTGTGGTAGGCGAGCAAACAGTCCGTACAACTGTTCAAGATTTAACCATATTATGCCATAATATTATTATGATAACCTGTATACGTTTGTATACGTTTGTACCATTAAATACCACTGATACCAGGGCTTGCAAACGTTATAATAACGGAAATCGATAATCAAAAATAATTAAATACCACAAAACAGAACATAACAATTAACAAAATATATTATATATCATTAAACAGAATCCCGGAAAAAAAGAACAATTTACAATTTTTGAAATTTTTAAAAATATTAAGTAAGTACCAGTAGCGCAACTAGGGCTGAAATGTTGGGGGGGCTGTAGCCCTTTTCTTACTTTACATGAAAAGTAACTCATATAGGTACCTATAGGTATACCTACCAAAAACTACAGTGGATTTCCGTTATATTTTTGTTAGGTATAAGAAATAATAAGAAGTAATAAAATATAAAAAAAAAATACAATAATATAATAAAAGTACAACAATTACATTTATAATATTACATGCATATAATGTGTATATTACATGTATACATTATAAATTAAAAAAATTAAATATAATAGACAATTTTGTATTTTCGGACTTTTTGTCCGACAGTAAAATTGTACTCGGACTTTTAGTCCGGCAATCAAAAAATGAATCCGGACTTTTGTTCAACTTTTTTTATACCGGACTTTTTGTCCCTGGACTTTTCACCGATTACCAAGAAGAACCTCACCCGTGGAGGGGGTGAGACGTAGCCCTTTTTTTGTGGAGGAAAATGGAACCACCCCCGTAGACTGGTGAATTCTAGAATTTTCTAGGTTTTTGGCGGGCTGATAAAATACATTGGCTTGCCGATCGCGTTTCGGCGGTGTCCGTTTTATCGGTCGCCGCGCCGTCTAATCGGGAGAACGAAAACTGACCGGTGTTATCTCGACAGTCGACCCCGTCACTGATTCCCTACCAGTAAGCTGGTTTATTTGTATTAAAAGGTACACTTGGCTATATAGTTGTCCTATATAAAATGTTGTGTAAATACCAGGGATGGAAAACGTTATTAAACGGAAAAAATTAAAAAGCGAAAACAATTAATAAAACGAAAACGAAAAAAAAACAAAAAACGAAAACAATTAATAAGACAAAAAATAACTGAAAAACGATAACACAAAATCCCAATAACCGAAAAAAAATTAATAACGAAATCAAAAACGAGAAAGAAAATAAATTATAGTATTATACATTATTAAATTATTTATACCATGAAAAAAAAAAATTGGAAAAAATTTCACTTATCTTTTTAATGTTGAACTTTAAAAACATTTTAATTTGAAATCAAACATTTTGAATTTCCTAATTTTTAATAAATTCTAATTTAAATATTCTGATTTAAAATTTAAATATTAACTATTAAGAATAATTAATTTTAATGTTTAAATTTTAAGTGCATTTCTATAACGCGCGTTACTATTATAACTTACCTAGTTAAAAGTTATAAGTTATAAGTAGGGCTCGGATTTATATGTATTTATATAATAAAAATATGTACATAAATATGTGCTAAAGAATTCAAAATATGTATTATCAAAAAAAAAATAATAATAGTAATAATAATCT
>NC_042494.1:37370437-37375502 GCF_005508785.2 Acyrthosiphon pisum | reverse complement strand
TTTAGTTTTTTTTCTCATTTTAAAATGCTCAAAAGAACAAGATCTCAACTTTCTAGAAATAGTCACAGGCTAGGGCATAAAAATACGTCGTCATGGAGAATCTCAATCAGAAACTGAAAATCGTCTTGCAAGTCAGAGAGAATACGCGTCGCAATCGCGTGCAAGAGAGTCAAGTATCGAGCGTTCACAGCGGCTTGAAGAAAAAAATATTAGAAATGTACAAGCTCGCGCTAGGGAATCGAGCTCTGAACGTTCCGAGTGCCTTCAAAATCAGAGAGATAGACAACAGACGTCAATTTTGGAATTTTCGTTAAACAAAAACGATATTTTTTAAATCAATAAACAAAAACGAAAACAAAAAAATTAAAAAAGTTTTCCTTTCCTGATCAATACTAATGATTGGCGATAGCCGTGGCTATTAGGATTCCACCGTTTATAATTTGTCTGGTTACTTGTAGGCTTGTAGCATAGATTACTATATACTAGTATATTTAATCTATATATGTAGTACCTACCTATAAGTGTTTGATTATTGACGATATTTATTGTGTATTGATAATATGTCATTACCATTTATTTTACTAACCTAATGTTCTGACAAATACGAGTCAAAAAGACGAAATGATTTTGTAATGTTTTAATTTTTTTTCTAATAGAACTAAAAAATTGAAATTTGAATAATAATATTTGATTATTAGCTTACATAGTATTTACACTGTTTTTATCGAATTTACGCTGAAATTTTATATGAGATGCAACCCCCCACCCCATCCGTAAATCATTTTGGATCCGCGCCTGCGTGTAGCTTTGTTAGTTTAAAAATTAGAGTGAATTGATCTATTATAAAATCAAAGGTAAGATTATTATCTAGAGTCTAGAAAAACATTTAAAAACCTTTTAACTCAAAATTTTGAAATTTCTAATTTTCATTTAAATTATAATTTTGATTAAAAATTTAAATATTTAGAATAATTAATTTTAACTTTTAAATGCATTCCTGTATTGGGCCTTACTATTATAACTTAAAAATTATAAGTTATAAGAATATATATAAGAAAAAAACCAATAAAAATTATCAAAAACGTTATTTGGAAACAATAAAAAAAATGACGTTTTTAAAACCATTTATCAAAAACGTTTTCCATCCCTGCAAATATACGTTCTGTATGATTTATTTAACACTGTAATAATGTTTAATTTTAGGAAAAATTTATTATTACCAAATTTAGAAGTATATTATCAATGAATGGCTTAGGTTTTCTTTTGATTTTAATTTTAAAGCGAGTTATGAGTGTAGTTATACTAATAAAAAACGCCAACGGCACGTAGTGTTGTTCCCAAGCGGTTACCCTTCCAAATACTAACTGCGCCCGATGTTGCTTAACTTCAGTGATCGGACGAGAACTGGTGTATTCAACGTGGTATGGTCGTTGGCTACAAAACCCGTAGAAACAAAACATATTTAAATAAATTATATTATAGTTATTCCTTACGACTTCCGACATACGCCTAGTACCAAGACATTGATACAACTATATTGTCATAAGAAGATGTTTGAAAGTGTTAATACACCGTCACAAAATTGCTATTGTCTAGTTCCAAAATTAGACAAATTCCACAACTAAAAGAAAATATTTTATTTCCCTAGTTCATAGTGTTGTTATAAATATAAAATATGCAGGTGTCTATATAGTTATTTATATAATTATGTTAATACATTTTTATTTTTTAACAATTATCTACAAAATTAAATACCACCTAAAGTGCTAATCTATGAAAATGTATTATATTAATAAAATGTTAAGCATTGTACGCGAGTCTATAATAGGTATAATAGGTACCTACATTATAATTTATAATAATAAACACAATAATTTATTAATTGCATAATATAGGTATTTCAATTTCATCTAAATTTTTTGAAGTTACTAATAATCTTATAACCGTAGAAATGTACTTTAAATTGTCACCAAATATATATATGCCTGTAGCATAAGGCATACCTCTTTTAGCGGGGCCTATAAAATAAATGTGATGCTTTCCGCACAAGGGCAATTACATTCCCGTAGGCCGTAACCTCTCCCAAAAAAATGTAAACATACGTAAAGTATTTTTACTTATTACCTTTACCAGTACCTCACCTAAATATTTTACTACTTGATAACAATAATATATAATTTGAAGACATTGGAGCAACAACAAAACATCTTCATATTGAGGTCAAAATTAGTTTTTGTTTGCATATTATTAAGAAAAGTACCGTAGAAGTGGCTTACTTGGGGCAGTTTTGAAATTTGACGATGTATATCTCAGTAAATAATTATTGCATGGGGTCAATATGCACATCAAAAGTTGTCTCTTAATCTATACTTTAATATGGATTTTAATTTAAACTTGTATACTTAATTCCTGATTTTATATTTTTTTTTTTTGTGGCTGCCCCAAGTTACCTTTGAAAGAGCGTATCTTGGGGCAGTTATTTAATTTTGTTGAAAACCTCATTTTGAGTCTATTGTGTCTATTTTGGGGCAAAATACATGAAAAAAAATATCTTCCTTACAACATTTAACATAGGAATATATCAATGAAATTATATATAATTTATAATTATGTATAGATACAACTAAAAATTCTATTTTTTAAATTTAAATTTTGAATATTCAATCATATAAATAGAGATGACTTGTTGTTGCACTAAAAGTATTAAATTTAATATGAGTATACACTATATACATAATATTATATAATTTATGTTTATATATAGGTACTATAAATAATTAGACATTCCAAGTTTTATTTTTTGGTTTTGAAATCATAAAAATTTGATTTTGACAATTTTCCACTGGCTACTATAGTGACTACTATTTATACGAACAGGAAAATTGTATTAATTGGAGGTGTCTTATTGTTACTCCCAGGTCGTAGGGCTAAAAATGTATAAATTAATGTTCTATTTTTATACCTAAGCATTTATAACCTAACCAGAATTTCATAAATCTAAAAAATTATTTAAACACGGTCATTTTAGATTCTGAGCGGAATGATAAATGTATTGATTTTACAATGATGTGTGTTTTAATTTTTTTTTTTTTTTTAATTTTTGTGTCTGTCATCACGGTATGGGACAGTAAAACTGCTTCGATTTTCTTCAACAGTATCTTGTTCGATGGGAAAGTGAATATAGTTGGTGCATTCAGGTGGTTAAATTTTTAATTCCCAATAGTTTTCAAAAGTGCCGGGAAAAACAACATAAAAATTAAGGCAAAATCTGTTTTCCACAAAATTGACTTTGGTTTTTTGTGTAACTCTAAAATAAATGAACATATATACATGAAATATTCACTGGTTGTTTATATTTGCATTTTCTGTACACGTAACATTTTCAAAATATTTTGATTTGTTTTGAACTGTTTAGGAACATTTTCAGTTACCATTTACCAATTTTACTAGTTTTTTTTTTTTATGAATGTCAATAAAACATTGTTCGTTGGGTAAAAAAGCGTGAAATTTAATGCATGGCTCCTGATATATTGTTACAATGACAGTTGAAAAATATTAAAAATACATATGCACAATTTTTAGGGTTCCGTACCTCAAAAGAAAAAAACGGAACCCTTATAGGATCACTTTGTTGTCCGTCCGTCTGTCAAGACCGTTTTTCTCAGGAACGCGTGGAGGTATCAAACTGAAATTTCTATATGATACTCAGGTCTACTGTCCCTGGAAACTGTAGAAAAATCAACCTTCTAAGCTAACGCAATCAAAAGATACAGCCATTTAGGCCGCAAATTTCCGCAAATTTTCGAAACTCGCACGGGAATCAAAACCTACAGGGTACTTCCCGTGAACTTAGAATCTTGAAATTTCGTACGAAGTTACGTCTTATAGTACAGATATAGGAAAAATTACGAAAACCGTACATTTTTAGTTTTATCATATAAAAATAAAATATTTTTTGAAAAATATTTTTGACAATTTTGAAAATTTCAAAGTTACTACTCCTTATCTCATGAACGCGTTGAGGTATTAAATTAAAATTCATATTAATTCTTAATTAACATTTTTGTACCAGATTTCTAAATAGTGACTAAAAAACTGTAAATAAATAACTTTGATAAAAAAGCTTGCCCTTGTTATATTATAAAATAAATGATAGATGTTAATATAAAATGAAGGATTACTGGAACGATAAAGATACCTTTGTCATTAATTTATGATCCTCTTGCAGCTTTCCATATTTTGATGTTATAAATTTCATTTTGCAATAAAAATACCATAACTATGACTCGATTGTCGTGATGGGTGAACTTTTACTTATATACCTACAGGTTTGTACGGAACCCTCGGTGCGCGAGTCCAACTCGCACTTGACCTGTTTTTTTTTATAAGCATTTAAAGTTTTTTAACAAAAATTAATAATTATTTTGTAGTTAAAAATTTATAAAATGTTCAACTTTTATAGCTAAGAATTGAAAATTTAAAGCAAGGTTCCACGTAAATAGGTAAAAAGGTGGGTAAGTGGATTTCGCTCTGCTGTACAGTAGGTTACAAGTGGGTCACTGTATAATGGATGGTATTAAATTTGAATTCAATGATATAATATCATTGTATAAGAAAAACGATTCTGAGCGGAGACGGTATGTTAGTCTAGGTATAAGACATAATATTATATTAGGTACCTATAATAAATTCCAAATTAATCATATCATAATATTTATTAGGTACTTATAACGCGTTATACATCAACAAAAAACCGTGGTACTATCATAGATATATAATAGTATACTTTAGAAGTTTCAAGTACCCATGAATAATATTATACAATCACAACAAAATAACTAAAATAGTTATCCTAGGTTTTTAATATGTAATTTCGTCCAAATTTGTACTTAAAATGACTATAAAAATAAACTGCGTAAATGTATTTTTTAGATTTTTTGGTAACAGAATTAATTACTTACGTGGAATCTTGTTTTAAATTTTCAATTCTTAGATACAAAAATTGAACATTTTATAAATTTTTAACTACAAAATAATTTTTCAAATTAAAATTTGATAAATTTTG
>NC_042494.1:37369233-37370194 GCF_005508785.2 Acyrthosiphon pisum | reverse complement strand
AAACGCCCATAAAAATTAATTGAGTTTCTTATAGATATTTTTTGTTTGATAAAGGTACATAATATATAAGGAATCTTGTATTACATTTTCATATCTTAGATTTAAAAAGAAAAATTTTTATGAATTTATAACTCGAAATAATTTGCAAATTTTCGTGATTTTTCCATATTTTGTCATTTTTTGAACTTTAAATGCTTATAAAAAAAAACTGTGACTAACGATTTTTAATATTTTTCATCTGCCTTTGAAACAATATACTAGGAGCCTTCTATTAAATTTTCAAGCTTTTTTATCCAACAAATAAAATTTTATTGATATTTTTAGAAAAAAAACTAAAAAAAAATGAAAACTGACAATGTCCGTAAAAAGCTCAAAATAAGTCAAAATATTTTGAAAATTTTATCGTGTATAGAAAATGGAAATGTAAACATTCAGTCAAAATTTCATGCATCCACGGTCATTTTTTTTAAAGTTACACCAAAAACCAAAATCGATTTTCTCGAAAACAGATTTTGCGTAAAAATTCCCGTTTTTCCTTAATTTTTCTTTTGTTTTTCCCGGCGCTTTTGAAAACTACTGGGAAATTTAAATTTTGACCTCCCCAATGCACCAACGATATTCACTTTCTGATCGAACAAGATACTGAAGTTGAAAATCGTAGCATTATTTCGACTACTTATCGTGTACACAGACACAAAAAAAATAAAAAAATAAAAAAATAAAAAAATAAAAAAATAAAAAAACACACATCATTGTAAAATCAATACATTCATCGTTCCACTCAGAATCTAATATATAAATTACTTTATTCAGCTTATAATATTATAATATTATCAAATATAGGTACTTAGTAATATCATAGGCTGACTGACCATTTACGCTCAAAGTCGTTTTTCTTATACAATGATATTGTATCATTGAATTCAAATTTAACACCATACATTACAGTGACCCACTTGTA
>NC_042494.1:37360277-37369183 GCF_005508785.2 Acyrthosiphon pisum | reverse complement strand
AAATTTTTAGTTAGATCACATATTTTTTTTACTTAAGTAAAATTTTATAAAATAAATGATGGATGTTAATATAAAATGAAGGATTACTGGAACGATAAAGATACCTTTGTCATTAATTTATGATCCTCCAGCTTTCCATATTTTGATGTTATAAATTTCATTTTGCAATAAAAATACCATAACTATGACTCGATTTTCGTGATGGGTGAACTTTTACTTATATACCTACAGGTTTGTACGGAACCCTCGGTGCGCGAGTCCAACTCGCACTTGACCGGTTTTTTTTTTTTTATAAGCATTTAAAGTTTTTTAACAAAAATTAATAATTATTTTGTAGTTAAAAATTTATAAAATGTTCAACTTTTATAGCTAAGAATTGAAAATTTAAAGCAAGGTTCCGCGTAAATAGGTAAATATATAAATTACTTTATTCAGCTTATAATATTATAATATTATCAAATATAGGTACTTAGTAATATCATAGGCTGACTGACCATTTACGCTCAAAGTCGTTTTTCTTATACAATGATATTGTATCATTGAATTCAAATTTAACACCATACATTACAGTGACCCACTTGTAACCTACTGTACAGCAAAGCGACATCCACTTATGCACCTTTTTTAAAATTATTTTGTCTTGGCGGTGACAAATTGTGTCCGGCTTCATTTTACCGTAATACCACTATACTGCTGCAGCAGTGTTTATGAACCTTTACAGGAACTGACCTCGTGCGTATGAGCGAATGTCTATCATTGCGAATCATATTCAAGTGCGTGATGATTGAAGTATTAAACATAATAATATAACTGGTTACTTGACATTACTTGTAATATAGCCATATAATTACCATAACTATTTCTATGATCTATAGTTAACTATAGGCTATAACTATAACTATTATTATCAATTAATTTTTTACCTATTATTAGGTATAATGAGACAATTTGTTTTGAGGTACCTACTACAGTACCTACGTCAGTACTACCTATACCTAATTTATTTCAACATCAACACTATAATATAGTTGCAGTGAAGTACCGATTGGGGGTGCCATATACCCCAACTCCCATGTGCACTCGCAGTGGGGAAAAGGAGCCATTGTCCCCCTGAAAATTTTTAACTGCATGTAGCCATGTAGCAATATCACTGTAAGTCAACTTATATTAGTTTAAAAGTAATTTTTAACTTTCCCGGGTGGGATTTTATCCTGCGAGCGTGCTTGGGCACTCCTTCCCCAAAATGTTATGGACGTGGCATTTTTTTCTGAAATTTCTTTATTCTGGTTAGTTATTGGGTTAAGGTCATTAAATTTCTAGGTATAACCAACCTCCTCCCAAAAATCACAAAAAGAAGGTGAAAGTACGCTGCTGTATAGGTGGAACATCTGAATAGACTTTTACCCTTTGCACAAGCCTAATTTGTAGGGGCTGGAGGGGAGCTAAAACATAAAGCATATTGTTCAGTAAAATTTGAACGTGACACGCACTTATTGAACGTCAATGCCAACGATATCAACACACAATAGGCACAAATTTATAAGACGTAAGATATTTTGTAATTTTACTTGTTTAATAAAGTGCTTTTTTAAAGTGTAATGGTATTTTGTTGCTCAGTTTTATATTTGACCATCGCAGATAACTCTTATAACAGTCCATATATTTTAATTTTAGTTAAAATTTTAAAAGTACTTAGGTATATATTATTATGTATTTATGTACCTATAACCAAATTATTTTTTAAAAATTTGGTAGTTGGTACCTAAAATTATAATACATCTGACTTTAAATTTGTTAAGTACGATTTTAAACAGTAGTAATAAACATAAGCGTGCGCACAGGGGGGGGGCGAGTGGGCCATGGCCCATATTGCGAGACGTACCGAAATTTTTTATTTTTTAAATCATAAAACTTTAAATACCTAGGTAGGTAAAAAATAACATTGATACTCACTGATATTAAATAATAATAAATTAAATGTCTTAAAAATAAAATTGATAACATATTACCATTACAGATTGTGAAATTGTATTTATTTAAAATTTAAAACTGTCTTGACAATTAAAATATTTTTTATTTAATTTTTTAAAAATATGTATTTGTTTTTTATCATATGAATTATTTGTGCTTTAAATTGCGGGTGATTATGAGTAGGTAAATTAAAGTATATAACATTTTTATTTTTAATTGTTTCTTCCATCAGAGTTCAGGTTTCTTAGTCTTTATTGCGACTTGGCCCGCCCTGCCACAAATGTCTGCGCACGCCTATGGTAATAAACTAATAAATAATTATAATACATACAAAAAAGCGGTTGAGTGGATGTCGCTCTGATGTATAGTAGGTTACAAGTGAGTATCACTGTATAATGGGAGGTATTAAATTTGAATTCAACGTTATAATATCATAGTATACGAAAACGATCTGAGCAGTGACGGTTTGCAAGTGTGGATATTTTATATTACATTTATATTGTTATTACTTTTTTATTACTTGAATTCATATTACAAAATTACAAAAAAATAACTAAAATTGTTATTCTTGGTTATTTAATATGTAATTTCGTCCAAATTTGAAAATAAAATAACTATAAAAAAAACTCCTTTTTATATGTTTTAGTTGCTGATCAACCTACAGACGTGGGTATCTACCTACTTACCTACTACCTAACCTTGTTTAAATTTTTCAATCCTTAGCTATAAAAGTTGAATATTTTATACATTTTTAACTACAAAATCATTTTTAAATTATAAACTTGATAAATGTTGTCAAAAATTTAACTTAAATGCTTATAAAAAAAAATTGTGCAATGTATTTTTAATATTTTTCAAATATGTACATCAGTACATAGCCTTGTATCACATTTTTAACCTTTAAGACCCAACAAAATTGTATCAAGTATAGGAATTGATTAAATTTACTTATGGTATTATGGTGTAAATTTCAAGTATGTACAGACAGTACAGTTGTTGGTTTTTGATTTACAGAAAAATAAGAAAATCGCTACATGCGAGAAATCTAGTGACTATCCAATGTTGTAAAAATTTGAGCTTCAAACGGTCATAAAAATTTTATTTGACCCTCTTGTAGACTTTTTTTTTGTTAAAGGTAGATAAACTTATGAGGAATCTTGTAATACATTTTCAAATCTTAGATTTTATTCTAACTCAAAATAATTTGCACATTTTTATGATTTTTACGCTTTTTTACAAAATTAAAACTTTAAATCCTTATAAAAAAAAATTGTGACTATATATTTTTAATACTTTTTAACTGTCATTGTAACAATATATAAGGAAGCATGTATTACATTTTCAACCTTTTGACCAACAAATAATATTTTCTTGACATTTATAGAAAAAAAAGCTGAACATGTCCGTAAACAGCTAAAAATAGGTCAAAATATTTGCTAATAGAAACATTCAGTGATAATTTCATGTATCTACAGTAATTTGATTTAGAGTTACACCAAAAACCAAAATTGATTTTTCCGAGAATCAATTTTGTGTAAAAATCCCTTTTTTTTAAATTCTTTTTTTGTTTTTCCCTGCGCTTTTGAAAACTATTGGGAATTCTAAATTTCAACCTTCTGAATGAACCAACTAGATTTACTTTCTAATCAACAATCTAAGCCGTTTTTATGCCCCAAACGGCGATGACAGACACAAAAAATCAAATCATAATTGTAAAATCAATATCATTGCTCCGCTCAGAATCTAAAATTAAACGATAAAGATAAATAATATTAATTTTGTTATTTATAATGTTTTATAATAAAAATAGGCAATGGTCCATTTGGTTACTTTTAGTATAGTGGGGCCAGAGCCCGGAGACTTCATCTCCTCCCACCCACTCATAAGAAAAAAAAGGTTTTGGGCTATACGTTTCCGTGTTTTATAGAACGTTCACAATTTTTACCTACCTAAGACACTATACATAATATTATAAAAAAATCGTATTTTGCACAGGTCCTCTATTGCATAAGACGACATTAAAAATGATAATAATGTTTTGGCAATAAAACAGTAAATAACAGAATTTTACAGAGTTGTGGAGAAACGAACTGGCATTCTCCCGCCTTTTTTTGTAAACGAACAACGGAAAAAAGGCCTTTTCGAAATTCGAAGTAGCGATCCCTCCGAGCCAACAAGCGGGTAGCGGCCGCGTCGCGAGCTCGTGTATTTTCCGCGTCGCAGACTCGCAGCCCGATTGCCCCCCCCCCCCTCCACCGATCACGAGAGAGATGAGTAGACGACGCGCCATGAAACGGTACGGCGAACGCAGCACTGACAATGGTTATGGCCGGGTGGTAGGATTTACATTTGGAGAGGTGAAGGGGGGTATTAATGCCGAGGCAGCTGCAGCCGCACCACCCGACCGCCGACCACCGACACGGTCCCCGATTTTTACACACGCACACGCACAGTGCACACAACAAACAATCGCCGCACTCTTTTCTTTCTTTATTTTTTTTCCTTTTCTCTCCGACCGACCATCTCGCTTGCTCCAAGCCCCAGTTCTCGTTCTCTTTCTTTCAGTCCGACTAGAGCGCGCGCGCACGCGTGGAGCGTCCCGTTCCGTCTCACTTGCTCCCCTTCTCCTCGCCAGCCGTTGGTGGAACGGTCCGTCGTTCTCTCACTCACTCTCTCTCAACCACTCGTTGACCACCTCTCACTCACTCGCTCTCTTTCTCTCTCTCGATTTTTTCTTTTTTTTTTACTTTTAATGGCGTCCGCCGCTACTATCATCACAGCCGCCGCCGTTTGACCCGATCTTCTCCCCCGTTGCGTTGTGTTTACAGTGTTTTGTGCACGCCATCCGAATTTCGCGCCACCGCCGTCAACCTGTGTGCACATTTTGTTCGTCCCCGAACCATCATCCCTTACGCCGACCACCGCTGCCAACGAAAGAGCCTGTACGAAGTGCCCACCAGCCAACCGCTTACACGCTCTACATATCCACCTCGAAGTTGTTGCCATACGTGTTGGCGTTATGTCCGCCAAACGGCAGTCCAAAAGCAAGGCGAATGGCGTGTCACGCAAAAGGAACAAGATCGTTGAAGACGAGCCACCCGTGTTGAGTGAAGAGGATGACGACGATGACCGGAGGTCCGACGACGACGACGTGGACGAACTGGCCGAAGACAACACGTCTCTGGTAAGTTGTAAAGTGGTCAAGCATATATGCGTACCGGCATCGTGGTAGTTGCTGAAAAATGCGTTTTTCGCAGCTGTTCAGCTCCACCGTCGGAAGTGCCGCTCACTTGCCCGTAGATTGCTACTCTGCCCGGTTGGGTTGCAAACAACCTTTTCTCTGTTACGCCCATGTTGCAGTGTACACAAGGTATCGATTGTACATTTGTAAGTTTTAAATTCATTTTTCTTCATGTACGGTTTACAGTGTAAAGTATTTATCGTTAGTTACACGCATTGACCATCAGTACACTGATTTCAGCTAACTACGGTTTTGTAATAGGTCACCTATGTCACATTAAACATTCCCTATTCCAGCGGTTCCCAAACTTTTACGACCACGGCACCCTTAAGAAAAGAATAGAATAGAATCCGTTAAACGAATATTTTATAGCAATATTATACTATAGTAACGTTTTTTCCCAAATAAAATATAAAATAATTTTCTCAATATTTACGCATACATCTGGCGGAACCCTTGAGATTATCCCACGGAACCCTTATGTTCCGCCGAACACACTGGGAATCGCTGCCCTATTCATCTCCAAACTAAATATTTGTTAGTTATTGCCTAAATCAGGATTAAGATTTTACATTTGGTTTACCTACCTAATTAAACAGCTTACTATACTATGGTTAATTTAACCCACAATGAGTGTATCGTTCTTGACTCGTTAATATAAAATGTAGAGTAAAAAAAAAAAAAAGGGCACATAGTAAAGTAGTTTTGTTCCCAATATTCCTCATAAGTTATATTAAGTGTAGTCTTAGATATTTAAAATAAATAAGTACCTATCTATTATAGTAATAAATGGAGACAAATTATTTCTATACATCAGAAAGCAGAATCTATATTTTACCAATATTATAACATTTTGTGTTATAGAGAGTGAAAGGTCCGGATCACATAGGTGTTGTGCTTTTAACTGGAGGAACTAATTGGGATTTAAATGGCCGCAAGTCAATGCCAAAAGGATGTAAGTCTGTTGGGCGAAACTTATATGAACCACACTTATTTGGACCACTGAAAGATAACCGTATTCGTTTGGTAGTGAGTAGCTGCAATTCTTCACACACTATCTTTATAACTGAAGAAGGCAAAGCTTTGTCCTTAGGTTTGTAGTCATTTTTTATATTCAATGATAACTTCACAGGTACTTATATTTTTAATTTACACTTATAGGACGAAATGAAAAGGGTCAACTGGGGGTCAAAGATTTACTCAGACGTGACATTCCAACTCCGATTGAAGGTTTGCCTGACCATGCTATTGTCAATGCTGCTACTGGCCGTGGACATACATTACTTCTCACTGGTATGTTTATAATTATTCTCAAACTTCTTAAAAATACCTAATAACTTAAAATTTGCACTTATGTAAAAGTACTATTTGTAGTACATAAATGCAATATTACAAAATATGCTAGTTTACATTTTAGCCAAAAAAATAAATTCTTATTTGGTTAATTTGTTCTCTAGAAAATGTATTGTGTTTGAAGATTGAATTATATGTTTAAGATCGTGGTGCGGTTTATAGTTGCGGTGATAATAAGAATAGTCAATGTGGCGTGAAGAGCAAAGAACCCGTTGTCACAACAGCAATGAGGGTTAGTAATATATTATAGTATTGGCAAAACAAATTAACTCCGCTGATACTATTATCAGCTTATATGTATTTTCCCGACATTTCATGTACATTTTGTTTTAAGTGAAGTGTATTTGAATATATTTGCTAATATTAGTAGATATTGTAATTACCGACATATACAGTTAGCTATACCAGGGTATAAAGTTTCAATACCTACCAAAATTAATTTATTATGAAAAGTAAAATTACCGATATAAAACTATATCTATATATCCTGAATCAGAAGGTACAAATTGTTTCCACCAGAGCGCGTTTTGTTAGTTTGTTTTGCCTATAGTTATGATAATAAATTAAATATTTTTATTTTAAAACAAACCGTTTAAAATGTTAGCTTAAATTAGTTAGAATAAAAAATATCATTTATATCTCTTGTTTGTTCTGTAAGTCTACCTGTTACAACATTTTTATAATTAAAAAAATATATATATGAGCTTCTATAGCTAGTTAAAAATTTGTAAAAATCTTTAGATCTATTTTTTTATTGAATCACTAGTTAAATTTAAATATATTTTTATATAAGTTTTAGCTCACTACAAAATGTTATCTATTTTTATCAATCTCAACAACTGCAAAATGTATAAAGATTATTAATAAGTTTTTTACACAACACTAATGAACAATTTATAAATAAATTAAAATACTAAAGAGGTCATGACTCATGAAACCTTAATTACTTAATAAATATTTTAATTTTAATATATCTTTTATTGTCTGGTAAAAAAAAAAAAAAAATGATAATTATCATTGAAGGTACCATTATACCATTATATCATTATAGAAGGTCATTTGTTCATAAGAAATAAGAATTTCAAAACATATTTTTATTTTATTATAATATAACACATTTATTTTAAATAATAGCTATACTCCGTTCAATAAGAGAAGATACTAGATGTCATGTTATGTGCCAGATTTAGGGTTTTGGGGGCCCCTAGGCCCATAAAAGGTTGACAAACTTACTGCAAAAGATACTTATTTTGTGTCCGGCTAAATCCAGCTTTGACCACTTACAACGTAACAGCTTATGTAATGACCGTGAAAGAGAAAGTAATAGTGCTCAGAACTACTGGTATCTTCTATTTTTTAATGGAGTATATGGTAAAATAAAAATCTGTATTCTCTTTGAAAATCATTATTATTAATACCTATCTATTTTATATTTAAATAGTTCAATAGTATATGAATCATTTATTAACTTAGTTCAATATATTATGTCTAATATACTCCGTACAAATAACCAATTAAGTAGGTAATGACCTGAGTTAGGATTTTATAGCACTTAAAATTGCATAAATATGCGTTCTAATATTACCTTAAATATGCAAAAAAAAAAAAAGGAAATTTATTAATTAATAATTTTTTAATCACTTACAAATTATTATAGATAGTTACTTAGATTTGAAATAATTTAGTCACTCTGATCAGAATTCAAATGAATTGACTATACAACGCATTCAATGCTCATTCGTTGATAATCGGCGATTAATAATCGCAGTAGAAATTGACAAAAAAAGCCCAAAAAAATCAGCAGATAACAAAAACTAGAACCAAATACTAATCAGTATTTGTGTTTCGAAATACCTAATACGAAATTATCATAATAATTCAATTGACAGAAATCTAGAAACACGTTTATTAAAATATAATTTCATAAAATATGAAAATTTTGATTCAAAAATGCAAAAAAAAATAAAAATTTTAGTTTGAGTTCTCTGTACCATGAAACACAATTTTTCGCTTACTCTGCTATTTTTTAAGCATCTCATAAGAAATATGCAAACGCTATAAAATCCCAACCCTGGTAATAACATAACAACAAATAATTTTTAGTTGGGTAAAAAATGCTAACATAAAATATGAATGTGTATTGAATTCATTATTCTATTAAGAAGACACCACACCCGCATTTGTTGTCTCCGTCTTACAAACGCGTAACATAGCAAATTTACACTCAGCAGTTCACGTTTTATGCCATTAGCTTAACAATTAGAGTGAATCGACCTATTATGAAACTTGATGGTAAGAAGATTATCTGTGTTTTGTTGGAAGTTTTTTTACAATTATTCAG
>NC_042494.1:37357502-37359904 GCF_005508785.2 Acyrthosiphon pisum | reverse complement strand
AAGATGGAGACAACAAATGCGGGTGTGGCGTCCTCTTAATGATTATATAAACATTTTTTATAGTTTATAATGTATTATCTATCAGTTAATTTGAATTCATATTCTGTATTAAAATTGTTACTATAATTTTTAATTTTGTATGAACTGTGCATTAATGTTTTTATCATCCACTAGACCTATAGAGTTTTTAACCTTAAAAATATTGTAAATTTACAAATAAAAAAATGTATTTAATTTATAGGTTAAATATAATGGACCACCAATTGTAAAAGTTGGTTGTGGTGCTGAGTTCAGCATTTTACTTGACTGTAAAGGTACTTTATATTCATTCGGTTTGCCCGAGTATGGGCAATTGGGACATAATACTAACGGAGAGTATATTGAGAGAGCTGGTGCTATTAACTTCGCTACAGTCAAACTACCAAAGCCTATAATCACTTTTGTAGAAAAAACAAAGAACAAAGTAGAAATTTTGCCTAAACCTGAAATCAGAGATTTTGCATGTGGAACAAATCATACGGTAAGAAGATAAACAAAACAAAAAAACATCTTGATCGTATTTCATAATTTGAATTGCTCATTTTTTTTTAGGTAGCTATTGATGACCATAAAAAAGCATATTCTTGGGGATTTGGAGGTTATGGGCGGCTTGGACATTCTGAACCGAAAGATGAATTACAACCGAGACTTATCAAATACTTTGATGTTCAAAGAAGTGGTGTGAAGCATGTTGCCTGTGGACCTGCATTCAGTATTGCAATTAATGAATTTGGTGCGACTTAAATTCTTAAATATATTATTTCAACTTTCACTAATAATGACAATAATTTTGTTGATAAACCTATAATTATAATGAATATTTATTTATTAATATTTTATTTTTGTTATTAAAAACAGGAGCTGTTTATTTATTTGGACAAATGAGTAGTCGAGGAGAAGCTAATATGTATCCAAAACCGGTACAAGATCTCCATGGTTGGAATTTACGCAGTATTGGTACATGCTCTATTGGGTTAGTTGCAGCAGCTGATGATTCTTGCATTGTTTGGGGTTCTGGAACTAGCTCTGGCGAATTGGTAATAAAGAATTTTTTAGAATTTTGTATAAATTACGACTTTTAACACATGTAAATATTTAGGGTCTTGGAGAATTGAAAAAATCCAGTGCTAAACCATGTGAAATGAAGAAACTTGATGGATTATATGTGGAACAGGTGACTTGTGGATCTGCGCACACGTTTTTACTTGCTCGAGATTTGTCAGAAGATGACAAAGATATTATTGCTTCCATGCCGGAGTATAAACCTGTTGTAGCTTAAACTACAGTGAACAGATAAAACAACAAACAATAATATATAATATATATATATTTTTTTTTAATTTGTATCTTAAGAACCAAGTGGTATTTAATATTTTTTTTTACTATATTATTATAATTTAATTTTTTTTCTACAATATTCGTTCCATTAGACTTAAGCTTAAATGTAAATGAGCGGAACAATGTCAATCAGAACTATGTTCCTGCTAGGTACACGATTAATTGGTCTGTTCTCAATATTTTTTCCTATTATTATCATTTATTTGTCAATTGACAGATGCTATACTAGTAAATGAATAATGATATTAAATAACTTGAGTTTTTTTTACAATTGTGGTTTTTATTTTATTTGTCTCTGAATGCAATCCCCCCTCCCCCCCCCCAAAAAAAAAAAAAAAATTCATCAATTTACTTAAAAGCCAAAATATTTTTTATACTGACACTTTGTTTTGTTTGAGAAGAACTAATTTTTCAAACAATGAATCACTTAACTTGTGTCTTTTTACAGTGAAAAAACCGTGGCTTATATTATCATATTAAACAAACCTCGTATAATCTTGTATGCAAACTTCGAACTAAATTAAAATATACCAACGATACCTTAGGTTGTTCACTAACCGTTGTTCGTGATAAAAATGGAAACGTTGGGATCACGGTACATAGGATGAAAAATTTGTCATGGTATATTGTATATACTATACTGTACTATGTGGAAATTTAATATTTACTAGTAACCACGGATTAAGATAGAATGGTTAAGTGGCGATCCATACAATCCGACGGACATTACGCCGGAAAAGTTTCTTACCAAATAAAAGTTTCTACTCACTGGATACTAAGTTAGTCATTTTTTTCAACTAGTTGAAGTTAAGTTACTTCAATAAAAAAACTAACTTAGTTAGAATATAAGTTAGTTCCTGAAATTGTCCAAATTTCTAACTTAGTTAGAAGTTAGTTTTTTTTTATAGATTAAAAAACCTTTTTGTTGAAATGTAAATAATAAGTTATCTAACTTAAATTATTGATAAAAATTGAATTAAACGTCTTGTAATTTGATCGAAATATCCTAATTAGGTAAGTAATAA
>NC_042494.1:37346171-37357402 GCF_005508785.2 Acyrthosiphon pisum | reverse complement strand
ATATTTATATATATATAGGTAGGTGAGTATAATTATTATACTTTATTACATACAGCTAAGTAGTAAGTACATATTATAAAGTTAATTAAAATAAAATAAAATTCAAAATAGTAATATAATATTTTCATAATATTACCTGTTTCTCCATTCATTTCATGACTTATCACAGTGTCCCACAAGTGATCCTTTTTTCTGGTGTCTCTAAATTCTGGCAATGTCATATCATATAGTATCGGATGTTTTTGGACAACCAATATTAATTTTTCCGTGTGGTCTTTTTTTGAAACCGACGTCATGATTGTGAAATACAATTATGTTTAAGTACGCGTTTATGCAACTGTCTGCCGAAACTAAACAAGAGCAACTAAACACTGTCAACTTCTTGTTTGAAAATGATAATAACAATAAATATATTAAATACATTTATTTCACAGAAAAATATGTTCAAGTTCCAGAAAATGCAAATTTTGGAATTAATGGCAGGTAGGCATACGATAACTATAAATACTATTAATACTAAGATATAGGATAAGTAAATAGTATATTTATAATTCAAAGAATAGATATCGCATTTTTAATACTAATTTATTAATTTGAATTTAATGCCAATGATATTAATATTATATGAGGCAAATTTGCATATATGCATCATGATTGCTATATAATTAATCTGTATAATTACTTCCGATAACGTACATAATTTTCATAATAATTTTAAGTCCAAATAATAGACAATTACCATTACTCCCTCCCCCATGTCAGGCCAGTATCCCAGCTCTGGGCCACCAAAAATACGCCCCATGTGCCCTTGTAGCCCTGTACTTATATTTTTTGTATATAGCTGCCACAACGCGGCGGTGAAATTGGTCATGCAACAATTTACCGTCGCGTTATTTTACCGCCAGATCCACCGCAGGTTTCACCGCGGTGGTGTGTGGACCTAGTACTAAATATATGTGTACAATTTTACCGCCACCGCCACCGCTACCGCCACCGCGGCAGTGTGTGGGGACCTTTACCCAGAAGATACCAAGTGAATGTTGGATGAGTAGTCTCCCAAAAAATGTGTGTGATTGTAGTTTTTTAATCAAAATAACAATAATAATAAGTATAAAGGGTTAATTAATTAAAAAACATTACAAATAATAATTATTATGTATGATTGTATAGGTACACTGTTTTTTTTTCTAACCATATAATAAATAATAACAAGTATAAAGAGTCAATTAAAAACAATAATAATTATGTGTAATATAATAATGTTAATAATTACCTAAATAGTTTTTTTTTTTAATCATATAATAATAATAAGTACCTATAAAGCAGGGATGGAAAACGTTTTTAAGTGAAAAAAAAACAAAAAACGAAAACAATTAATAAGACGAAAACGATATATTTGACAAAGAACGATTGCAATTGTAAACGTAATTATGACGGAAAACGATATTCAAAAATAGTTAAATACCACAAAACAGAACATAACAATTAACAAAATATATTATATATCATTAAACATAACATAACTGAATACTGATAACGCAAAACGTAATTTATAGAATATCATTGAACGAAAAATAACGCAAAACGTAATATTTTAAAATCTGTTGATTTAAAAGGTTTCTATTGGTTTCGTTGAAACATTTATTTCTTGCAAGCAATCTAAGAACTCATTAGGTATATTATATTCCGTATCCGGGCCATTACCTACCCGCATTAGTAATTATTTTTAAATTTAATAGGTATTATAACTATTTTAAATAACGATAAACGCAAAACTTGTATAAACTATAAAGGTACGGCCACACTGAGCGCGATTTGCGATGCGAGCGATTTATTTAGCGATTTAACGATTTTTTCAACACTGTAGAATCGCTATGACATGGCCACATTGAGCTCGTTGTAGGATTTGCGTTTTGCGATAAATCGCTGCTATCGCGTCAAAATCAAAACTGTTTGTTTCTTTTCGATTAATCGCTTTGTAACCGTTGTACAAATTATCATGTCCGTCCAGTCGGAAAAGTTGGCGTCAGCAATTTTCACGAAAGAACCGATTTGGAACCCTAAACATGCGCAACATAAAAACAGAACCATCATCCAACAGTGTAGGACCGACTTAAGTATCGAGATGAATATTGATGGTGTGTATTATATAACATAAAACTCATTAGTAAAAATCAATCATACGCCTAGATAGGTACAAGTTTATTAATACGTCAAGTACCATGATCGACATGTAGTCGACAACTTTACCGTTGTTGCCGGGTCTCCAGGACCGCGGTCGATAAATGTTATGTATATCCTTGTGGGTGTATTACTTCATCGGTTATAGATATACCGTTTTGATTTTGATATGTGGTTACTGGTTATTCAGTAGGACCTCGTGATTTCATCGGTATATTTGGTTTTTGCGCAGCTATTTTAAGTGGGCATTAATTAAAATTAATTTTTTTTCTCCGAATGACGGCGACGGCGACAGCGATGTCGAACATGAGACAATTAGATTAGAATTGATAAGAAAAACAATATTATATAATATTATATATATTTTTTATTACGTTATAATATTACCGAAAATAGATTATGATAACATAAATATGCATGATTTTTTTTAGTAAAAAATAACAGTTTATTATGAATTCAGATGGAATAAAATAACAGCAAATTATATTGGTACATTCAAACAGTAAAATCAATCATAAAAACGTCTTAAATTATGAAGCTAACTGTAAATAACTTTAGGCACATGTTTTCTGTATAATTTCGTTTTTGAACATTTAAATGTTTGAATTAACGATGTTAAGTGATTGTGGTTGGAAAATTATTTATAGTATCTAGATATTATACACAAATATATCGATGTCTGTATGAAGTTCTATATCATTGTTCATTATTAGAATATTGTAATTTATTATTATTTATAATAATATATGTGGATAGTTTAATTATCATTATAACTTATTCATAGACTATGAATGGGTGTGAGTTTAGAATGTATGCATAAAATATAGTCCAATTGCCAGGGAACTGAACCATATTCACTACTAAAATAATCTGCGAAAACCTCTCTAGTATGTCCGGCGCCTGAGCTGAATCTATTATTTCGTCTCTTATCAGGGTTATAAATATGTTTTTCGTTTGGAACATTTTGCATTGGTTGTTTGTTGTGTAATACACATACAGATCGCGTGATTGTTATAGCATTTTCAACGTTAGTTTCAATAGCCTTATTTAATATTCTACATTTTGATGTCAGAATACCAAAACTGTTTTCCACTGTGCGCCTGGCGCGAGAAAGTCGATAGTTAAATATTTTTTTTTTTTATTGTTGACGAGTTGCTTTCCAGGATACGGACGTAACATATTAACCAATAGTGGAAATTCTTCATCGCCTATGAATGTATATGCAGGGCCGTATTAGCGCATAGGCACTATAGGCACTGTGCCTAGGGTCTACGAACTTTTTAGGGCCTACGAAAGTAAAATGTGTGACTACGATTTTTTTGTAATATTTATGCTTTTTTTATTATTATTATAAATTAATCCGTACGATTGTACACGTTAGCACAGCAAGTAAAATATCATGTATTTAAGAATGATACCATGATTTCTGTTTATAGTATATTTTTAGGAAATAATAATTATAAATCATGGGCGTGCGCACGGGTGGTGCAGGGTATGCAAATGCACCACCTGCGGCTTTATGGTGTTTGTTACAGAAACAAATTGTTTATTTAATTATGTAACTAATTATACATTTTTAATACTTTTGGATTTTGGAATAAATCAATATTGAAAAATTATAAGTAAATGCTATTCGAAATTTTTTCTTATCAATTATCGTACTTACATCTGCATTTATAGTAACCACTAAACCACGGTCGTAGTTCAGTTTCTATAATTGCGGACCGTGGTAAATTCATAGAACATAATATTGTTGGTAAGTTGTGTTGAGATCGCACGTGTGATATAGATAATGTAAGAGTTAAAGTAAAGGGTCTTGTTCATCAAATGAAGAGTTTCCATTTTATTTTTTCATTAACAATCTTAAAACAAAACCTATAATGGTTCAAATACGTATTGTAAGTGCAAGTTTACAATCGCCAAATTTGGATCTTCTTACTGCCGTACAATTAATAAATGGTCTAAAAAATGCATTAACCAAGTTTAGATCTGATGACAATTATTTCACAAGTTTGTATAAAAAAGTTTTAGAAGTCTGTAATGAACACAATATAGAAATTTCAAGTGTTAAAAAACGAAAAATATCAAAAAAAATTAACGACAGCAATACACAGTACATCAGCACTGACAAAAAGAGTGAAATGAAACACTTTGTTTATTTTGTAGTTTTGGATGATTTGTTAAATGGAATTCAAGAACGTTTCAGTCAGGAAACTGTTGACTCTTATCACTGCATTTGGTCATCTTATAAATTTTGAACTGAGTAAATCAGATACCTATAACAACACTCAACTACATTTGATTTGAGTGCCTTAGATATTGAAGGAGAGTATAATATTTTGAAATCACTACCAGATTTTAACCAGGGGTCTTCTACTATGGTAATTCATAATTGGCTAGACAAGTAAAAAAAAAATGACTTATCTAAAAGTTTCCCAAACATTTTTAAAACTCTATCACTTTTTGTCACAATTCCGGTTACTAGTTGTAGCTGTGAAACAGTGTTTTCAAAATTAAGTTTAGTCAAGAATAAATTGAGGAATAAAATGTTACAAGAACGTCTTGAGTGTTTATTAATGATATTTTTAGAACAAGAAATGGCTACAAATTTAGATTATGAAGAAATCATCGAAGAATTTAAAATCTTAACTCCTGCCATACGTTGTCTTGAACTTTAGTTCCTATTAAATTGTATTATCCTCTGACCTATATTATAACTATAAATTAAATTATTAATAAATGATATTAGTTATTTTATTATTTTTTTATGATGAATAATGATGGTTATATTCTTGTATAATATGTGTTAAGGTTCTCATTGTTTTAAAAATATACAAAATAAAGTAAAAAATTATTTCAAGTGAAATCGCACCAAATATTTCTAACATTATAGGTTTAGGAAAACATTTTACGAAAACATTTTAGATGATAGCAAAAATAATAGATCTACCTATAAATAGTAAAAATGAAATGCACCACCTGCAAGCAATGTCTGCGCACGCCTATGTTATAAATAATATATCGTTTACGTAATAGAAACAATAGTTTATTATCGACTGCAGGTCGGTCCCACCGCGTATGACTGCATGGTACTCACTAGTCTCTGTAAATGATGGCAAAGCAATTGATGCTGCAGATCAAATGAGTGCTAGAGATAAATTATAAATTAAAAAATTGTATGTTATTGACAAAGCGGCCGATCGGATTATCACCGTCGTCGGTTCTAATCTCGGTCTCGGGCGGCACTTCTCTTCAGGCAGTCACGGTGTCTGGAGAGAGAGGCCGCCATCCCCCACCCGGGCATGGCAGATATTTACGGGTGTCCACATGAAAATTCTGCCAAACTAAAACAAACGTGTTTACAAAAACCTACAGTATCCTCCCGCACAGTTAAAAACCATCCAATGGGCTAAGTTGTCACGGGTTAATTAATAATAAAAAAAAAATATACTGTTATTTTTTATTACAATTTTATCTTTTGTATTAAACTAATTAAAGAAATATGCAAAATGGTATAAAATAAGTTGTTTTTTTTATGGTTTTTCAGTTTTTGACAATATAATATAATATATCTGTATATAATATTTGGAGTAAAATTAATTGTTTTTAAGATCTGTTAAAATTATTATCATATAAAAAGTAGGTAATAAAAGTTTAGATTTGATTTTTATGCTATAAATATTTTTGTTTTTAAAGGATTAACACTAAGATTGGACACTTCCTCTCCCAAACAGAAGGATTCTTAACTATATTTAAACACTGGACATTACAGCGCGCTGAATGTCCAATTGTTTATTTTGTAGTTTTTTAAAAAATTCTGAATATCTTAAAAATCCACCGTCACTTTCTCGTCCACATACGCCAATATCAACCATTACAAATTTGTAATTAGCATCAATAACAGCTAGTAAATGAATAGAAAAAAAATGCTTATAGTGATAGTACATAGACCCTGTATGTTCTGGCTGATTTATTCTGATATGTTTTCCATCAATGCTTCCAAGACAATTAGGAAAATTTCAATTTTCATAAAAGTCTTTAGCATTCGATTTCCATGTATCAATTGTAGGTTTCGGTAAATAAATTGCAACTAATTCATCCCAAATAGCAGCACATGTCTCCACTACAATATTTTAAATAGTTGATTTCCCCATTCGGAAAATGAAAGCCAAGCTTCTGTAACTACAACCAGAAATCTAAAATGTAAATGTTCGAAAGTTAGTATACCGATCTTATAAAAATCTAGAAAATTGAAACAGTTTTTATAAGCGTTTAAAGTACAAATATTTTCAATATTTTTCAAAATCACGAATATTTGCAAGTTATTTTGTAATTAAAAATTCATAAAATGTTTAATATCCATACCTGAAGTTTGAAATTGTAATACAAGGTTCTAGATAAGTTGAGATTAAATTAGTTATAAATAAATGGCGAACGATTTTTTATAAGCTTTTATTAAAAATAAATAAAATGTGTTTAGCAGATACTTAGAGAGCGAAATGGAAAAACATGAGGGACTACTACCGCGCGGAATTAAGAAAACACCCTCCTGGGAAATCTGGAGCTGGATTAGACGATGTGAGTACTTCTACGTGGCCTCTATTTAGAAATCTGTCTTACCTACGGAACACTATGAAAACCAGATCTCGCTTTACAAACATAGAAACAAAATTAGATGAAAATGAAGATCTGGATACCAAAGACCAAAATTATGCAAATGAAAGTGACACATTATTTATCCAAGAGTCGTCGGTTATTGATAGTGATTTAGACAACACAGACTCCGATAATATAACTTCAGGAGCTTCAGCTAAAACAAAAAGAAATTATGAAGTAAAATCTCGCAAAACAGCTGCTAACGATTTTAGAAGAGAATTGTTGAACATGAAAGCCAAAAAAATTAAGTTATTAGAAAACGAAGAAAAAGAAGACGAGGATTTATTGTTTTTTAAAAGTTTATTACCTGATCTTAAAAATTTACCAAGGACTCAAAAAATGAAAACTAAAATAAAATTCCAAGAAATTTTATTAAATGAAACTATGGCTTTGACATCCACAGTAACTACACCTCGTTCGTCATACGAAAACATCAGCAGTACATATTCAAATCCATCACCTCACCCAACAGAAGTTAATATAAAGACTGGCCCTCAAACCAAACGGCAGTAGAAGGCATTAATTGGAAAAATGCTACGCAATGGGAAAGGTATAGTGAAGATAATCAAGTTTACGAAACTAATGAGATGCTTTAATTATTAGATCATTTAATTCTTTTCAGCTATAAAAATGTATTTGTTAATTATTATTTGATGGGCAAGATGCTATTTCATATTTTTTTTTATCTATTGATTTTATTAAAGCTAATACATTATATTATTATAAATAATGTTTTATCAAAAAAACTAAGTTATTTCTTATGTAAGTTATTTAATATGTAATTTTGTCCAAATTTGAACTTTAAATATCTATAAAAATCATTTTTCAATGTTCAATTTGATAAAAGTTGTTAAAAAATCGAATTTTAAATGATTATAAAAAAAATTGTGACTGACTTTTAATACTTTTCAACTGTCATTGAAACAAATATATTAGGAGCCTTGTATTAAATTTTCAATTTGCATATACGATTCATCATATTCTAGTTTATGTACCTATATATATGAAGGTATTACAGAATAGGTATATAGTTTGAATAAAATCCTAATAACATTATAATATAGGTATAAGGTAAGTTAACATTGTATAATTTATGTCATTAACATAATTATGTTAATAGTTATAGGTAAGTAGATATTACATAGTATAAAATTAGTAAGTTGTATTAATTGACTAAATAACAACTTACAAGTCTATACCTACTTTACTAGACTATGAAGAGAATTGCGAATTTCTGAGTATGTGAGTAGCGTACCTACTCATTAAGGCTTTTAATCACCGATAAGCAAACGATTCGGTTAACAAATTGGTACCGATTTTGTGGTTTTCTTCTTTCACGCTAAAAATAGGTGTTAACACATTAATTCAACAATCATTGATAACATCAGCTCCTGATTAAAACAACACTATTAAAGTTGAAATAACAACAACGCATTGCCAATTTCAACTTAAATCGCAGTTAAAATTAACGTTTTATTAGATGGTTAAAATAAATAAATTATAATTGCTATGACAATTACATTCCATGTTATTTTCAATGTATAAAGGTTTTATTTTAACAAGATTTTATTCAAATTAACTATATTTAATTAATAAGTTGAAATAATAATATGTATATTGTTATTTCAATATTAATTATAATCAAACCATATGGTTTAAATATACTCCTGTTGGTGTTAATAATTAACAAATTAACAACAATTTGTATAATTGACAACTACACTGTCAACAACATTGTAAAAAGTTAAATCAACAACAGTGTTTCTACGTGTGTGTGTGTATATATATATATATATATATATATTATATAGTATTAACGCATAAATATAATTTAGCGAATTAGTAAATTATTACACAGTCCAATGAAGCTAATATGTGCTGAGGCGACACTTTAATATATTTTGTGCATATAACACCGCTACATGCGTGGAACTCCATGCGTGGAACTCGACAGGAGCGTAGAGCTGTGACGGTTGTACGTGGGTAAGCGACAACTGTAGCAAGGGCTAAGTGTTTTATTTTATGATTGTTTTGAATCAATAAAAGTGTTTCTAACCAAAAATTGTGTTTAAGTTTTATTTCAGGCTTTTGTGGTGAGCAACACTTTTAGAAAAGGTAGCAAGACACTGTAGTACTTACTTTCTCGTCCAGTACTCGTTATCGTGGTCAGTTGTTCGAGAGTAAAGTAACCTTAGAGTTTGTTTGGTGTAAATCCTGTTGGACCTGTGTTTAATTATCTTTTTGTGCAGTACTTGTTATCGTGGTCACCAAAAGGAGAATTTAAATAAGCTCATACAGCAGGTGTCGATAACTTACTCGTTTGACGGTTTGGAAATCGGAAACCGAAATATATCTGTTATATACGTAAAGCCTTTGCGTGGTGTATACGACAATAACAAGTAAGAATATTTTTAAAATATTATGGTCTATAAAAAATGCGGTACTTTCCTGTTATACAAGACTACCCTATTTTGTTCAACATCACAATCCTGTTATCCAAGACTACCAAAATTATACTTTCCTGTTATACGAGAACCTCCGTTATCGCGACTACCTATCTTAGCTGATATTATTGCTGAATTAAAATAATACTAAGTAAGCTGCGATTATATTTATTATATTATATTATGTATATTATTAGTTTTTGTAATTGGTGTTCCCACAATTTGATACATTACAAATAATTATAATGTATTTATTTTTTGTCTTTATTTAATTTTTTTTTTATATATAATTCGAATGTGGCCATCTCCACAATACAAAATTATTTATTATTTTATTTGTGGATTTACCATTTTGTATTATTATTTTACTGTATTCCGTACCTACGCCGCGGCAAATTTGGCACTTTTGAGTGTAGGTACCGTGTAAAATACATTACGAATAATTACTATGTATTTAATTTTTTACTTAATTTCATTCAGACCATCCCCACAATACATATTATTAAAAAATATATCAAAGAAGGCAAGAAAAATAAGGTAGTCTCGTAGAACAGGAAAGTACCATTTTGGTAGTCCTAGATAAAAGGATTGTGATGTTTCACAAAATAAGCGTGGTAGTCACGATAACGGAGATAGTCTTGGGTGGTAGTCGCGATAACAGCCGTAGTCTCGTTTAACAGGAAAGTACCGAAAATGCTAATATAATAATTCAGTTAAAATAGCATGTACTTATCTATTTGTTGTAATATGCTACACCAAAAACCAAAATCGATTTTGTCGAAAACCGATTTACCTAAAAATTCCCGTTTTTTTTCTTAATTTTCACCTACCCAATCGAACAAGAAGTTGAAAATCAAAGCATTTTTTGGACTACTTATAAGGCGGCTATATGAATGTATTAATATGTAATTGAACTAAAAAGAAAAAAAGATTTTATGAATGTGTTATTATTATTTATATTTGGTTAAACGCTTTTAATTCAATATTATAGGACACGTGTTTAATACGCAAAAGCACAAAGGAACGTTATAACTAATGGCCATTAAAATATCAAGCCCAGCCCCCCCCCCCCCCCCCAGACATATTTTTTTACAAATATAAATATTGTATATTATATATTAAATAAAAAAAAATCTAAACTTCTTTTCACATTGTCGCTTTATATATTAAGTAATCAATAATTTATTTATCTCATTGATTATCTATACCTACTATTATGACAAAATTTTTAGTAAAGTATATTTTATTATAATTGTGTTTGTGTTGTAAAAAAATTGTTGGGCCCCCCCCAGATCTTTGCTCTGGATCCGTGTCTGGCTTCAAAGTTAATCTTACAACAGAATATAATAATACCCTTTTCTTTACTTTTATATTAAAGACAATTTGTATTTCTACTGGTCATACATTGGGTTTCATTAAAAAATAATCAACGTCAAAATAACTTTTAGGTATTTTGGGCATTGTCTTTTCCCTAGCGTTATATAAATTTATTTTAGCACAATTTATATCTCTAACCTGTATTTTACTATTATTTCCTATTAAAAATAATAGTTATACTTTTATAATCCACAACCAGTTATAAGCAAAAAAAAATTTCAATTTCCACTGTGAATCTCAAGTTCCGTTTGCTCAGCTCTTTAAAATTTGAATATCAGGAAATCCTTTCCTATTGCCCATCTATACTATTATAGAGGAACCACTATTCCAAATTTCAAGTTCACACGCTTTGTAGTTTTTGAGCTGTATCGATCAGTTAGCGAGTGAGTGGTATTTGGCATTTATATATTATATAGATGATGTGCGGCAAGTTTAATAAAAATATATATGGAGTAGAATCATTTACTTTTCGCTATTTAAACTGACAACCTAATTTCACGATTTACTTATTATTATAGTCGACGGTCACACACTCAATGACTGTCAAATTGACTGTCCCTTTTACCACGTTTA
>NC_042494.1:37335880-37346121 GCF_005508785.2 Acyrthosiphon pisum | reverse complement strand
TAAATTATCTAGGCCCAGCCCCCCCCCCCCGACATATTTTTTTACAAATATAAATATTGTATATTATATATTAAATAAAAAAAAAAATCTAAACTTCTTTTCACATTGTCGCTTTATATATTAAATAATCAATAATTTATTTATCTCATTGATTATCTATACAGTAGAACTTCGATTAACTATCACTCTCGGGACCGGGGCTTTGACGGTTAATCAAATAGACGGTTAACGGAAATTTTGCAAAAAAAAACGTGTAAATACATATACATACACACATTTATTATATATTTATCATATTTTACGTGTGTACTTAAAAAAAAAAAAAATACTTACATTGTAACAAATTATAAACATACATACCACACGTATTATAAAAAAAAATCTGTCATTTTAGTTTGTTTTTTTGATTATTTTGAAGATAATAATTTTTTTTTTCGGCGGTGACCGATGACGGATAACAGAGAGTGACGGTTAATCGAAGTTCTACTGTACCTATTATTATGACAACATTTTTAGTAAAGTATATTTTATTATAATTGTATTTGTGTTGTAAAAAAATTGTTGGGGCCCCCCCAGATTTTTGCTCTGGATCCGTGCCTGGCTTCAAAGTTAATCTTACAACAGAATATAATAATACCCTTTTCTTTACTTTTATATTAAAGACAATTTGTATTTCTACTGGTCATACATTGGGTTTCATTAAAAAATAATCAACGACAAAATAACTTTTAAGTATTTTGGGCATTATCTTTTCCCTAGCGTTATATAAATTTATTTTAGCACAATTTTTATCTCTAACCTGTATTTTACTATTACTTCCATCCAATATATTCCAATGAATTTTCATCCAATTTGAGTTTGATTATTTTTCTGTGCTTTACAATTATTCACTGTTGCCTTTCGTTATTCACCGGTACCTTCTTAATACTTGCCGTTGAAGTATATTTTCGGTTAATGTTTTCTGATTATGTAGTGTTCGTTGGAAATTTAATGTTCGATTATTTCCAGAATTAATCATTTTAAAACGCGGAACACTATTTTATGAAACTGTGATAGTTTATTTTTATATACTCACTAGCTTCATCCGTGTGGTTTTTTGTGGCAAATCCTATACAGTATCCTCGCTATAAAGGTGTATCTCGGTTTGAGTGTTACTGTTTCAATATAGTTCACTGATAAATCGGGGTTAGTGTGCCTATAGCTTTGTGAAATAATTCGACCTAGATATGGGGGGCAGCCGCAAGTCGGATTAAGCACTTGGCATATTTTTTGACGTGGTTTAAACTACTTGCTCTTTAAACTTTTCTGACACATCTAAAAAAAAATCTCTGAGATGTTCGTCAAAACCAATTGAGTTCATTATAATATAAGCTAAACACAAACATTAGGTTTTAACATATATAGTTTCTTTAATCGAGGCCATATTAACACGACGATTTGGTGCACGCTTGTACCTGATCTAAGTATCTGACTGAGTAACCAATGGCAACCATTTATAAACAAAAAAAAATAATAGTTATACTTTTATAATCCACAACCAGTTATAAGCAAAAAAAAATTTCAATTTCCACTGTGAATCTCAAGTTCCGTTTGATCAGCTCTTTAAAATTTGAATATCGGAAAATCCTTTCCTATTCCCCATCTATACCATTATAGAGGAACCACTATTCCAAATTTCAAGTTCACACGCTTTGTAGTTTTTGAGCTGTATCGATCAGTTAGCGAGTGAGTGGTATTTGGCATTTATATATTATATAGATGATGTGCGGCAAGTTAAATAATTATATATATGGAGTAGAATCATTTACTTTTCGCTATTTAAACTGACAACCTAATTTCACGATTTACTTATTATTATAGTCGACGGTCACACACTCAATGACCGTCAAATTGACTGTCCCTTTTACCACGTTTATATGCAGCTGTTAATGCGCATTTAGTTAATCCGGGACTTGGGTGCATATAAACGCATTTTTAATTCGCATTAAACTAATGCGCATTTATTATTTAATTCGATTCGTCAAATCGAATTAACTCTTACTCCGGGATTAAGAAATGCATGTAAACGCTTTAATGCGAATTAATTTTTTCGCGGGAATTTAAAAAAAAAAAATTTATAATTGTTTTGGTAATGGAATACAAAGTATATAACATGGACTAAAAAACATTCGCATTAAGCTTAAAATTTTACCCGACCTCTAATCTTGATATTTTAGGTGCATATAAACTCGCTCCCTAATGCGAATTAACTTCTGCATATAATCGCGGTATTTGATGTCACAGTGTCACACACGTCCTATACACGACAGACATTTAACGTCCAATGACGCGTGACCCCAGCCTTATACTTTCTTAAATATTCTCGTTCAGACGTCTATAGTTTGAATTTATTACCTATACATTTTAACTATTTATATTTTACACTTCTGGATTTGAGCATTTATTTGCGTTAGATCAAATAATGTGTTTCGGAATTAATTTTGTGATATGACATTATTTTATGTTTTTTTATTATATTGATATTAGATTAGGTAGGTATACAGGTGTACTGTATACCGTATACATGAACTGTAATAAGACACCAGGAGATTTCTACTTTTTTTTTTTGATAAAAAATAGAACAACATTAATTAAAATAATAAGTTCCAATTTTTTATTGGTCAATACAAAAGTTAAATATAAACAATACATAATCAATCAGCTATTTTACAAGTGTTCACTTTTCAGTATATAATTTAAAACTAACATTCATATTAATATTTCGAATAAATGCAAAGATATATGAAATAATGGAAAATGATAAAGATCTAAAATGATCATAACATTTAAAATATATAATATCATTGTAATAGTAAATTATAATATTATATACACGACACGGAATCGTGTAGATAAATATAATTGTTGTTTGTACATATATATGTACTATGTACACATACTATTTATAGGAACAAAACACCCAAGCATAATACAATATATTGGTATTCAGAATTAGAATCTCGTCGTCGATCTAGTCAAAACATAATCTTATTTGGCCTGGAATTCAGTTAATAATAAATAATAATAATACGCTGAAATGTATTACAGACAATAACAAAAGAAAACACGAATAACGAGAACAAAAAACGATAAGAGATGATGGGGAACGACGACCAGTGCACATTCCATAGACACACAAATTACCTATGCTGCTTAGTTGCGGTAGTAGTTCTTACATGTAGGGCGGGGGCGGCGGCCAGTTGCTTCGGCTCTGGTAGGTATTTTGCATCAGCGGGTGCGGTGGGTGATGCGAGTGCGGCGATTGGGACGGACCAGCACCGGCGTTAAGCCAATCGTTGCTGTCGGCCGCGGTCGGCGAGTACCAACCGGTGGGGGCGGCGGGGGTAGAAGTGGCACCACCGCTATTGCTGCTGCTGCTGTTACTATTGCTGCTGCTGCCCGCCACCAGCTTTTGCCAGTCGGGTCGGCTTCCACCGTGCCCGGCCCATTCCTAGCTGGTACGTTGTCTTTTGGCCGGACCACCCGCGGCAGCAGCAGCAGCAGCAGCAGCTTGGTATTGTTGTATTTGTTCATCATGCTTCAAAATCAATGTTTTTAATTGCGGCAAAACATGCGTGATATCTTGTAGCATGGCCATGGGTGTATCATCCGGGTACATCGACCTGAGGCGTCCATTTTCCCGCAACACGGCCAACTGCTCGCTGTCAAACAAACGACGGGTGAAATTTATTAACCTCTTCCGAACACTGTTGGATGAGTATTAAAGGAGGAGCAGACACTTACGAATTTCCAGTGAATAGTGTCGTTTTTAAGTATTTGTTTAAAACGTAAGCGCATCTCGGGACTGTACACAAAGGCAAAACCATCTGGACTAAATCGTCCAATGTCACCATTAAATCAGAATAGATGTATGCCTTCGCGTTTATGCAATGTATCATTCTCCCTTGGAGTGTTGCCTTTTGGATCTGTGTTAAATATATATATATATATATATTATTTTTTTTTTAAATACAAACGTTTTACAAGTATTATAATAATTTTAAAAACAAATTTTCAGTATTCTATATAGCAAATAAATTTTTTGGTGTTAATACTACTGCTCTGAATTTAATTTAATAACATACAGGCCTGTTACTTATTGCTACATCGCAATTGATCAAATAATAAATGTTGAAACAATTGCAAGAAATTGAAAAATATTCCAAAAATATTAAGTTAAAGAAAAAATAACTTTATTACCAATATTAAATACTGTACACACATTTATTATGAACAGAAAAACTACATAAATTGAAATCATCAGCCTAGAGAAACTAATATCTATTAATATGGAAAGTTACATTTAAATACAAAACATTTATGTAAAACGGTCAATAAAATTAAAATATTATTAATTTAAAGATTAACCCATAGTATCTTATGTTTATTAATGAACATTATCAACTTATCTATGTTATACAAAATTGGCTGAAGTGATGCACATGCTAATTTTGTGAATAAATATAATAATTATATAAGTATATTATACTTGTTTTCAAAATAAAAAGGTATAGAGATATCAAGATTTTATAGAGGTATGAAAAATAATATTATTTTATTCTAGGCCCCAATAACTTCAGTCAATCTTAAAATATTAAATATCATTAACCTTGTATGCTGCATTATTAGTTGTGTCATGCGCCCACATCCGTTCCGGTATTCTCGTCAATTCCCATGCAATATTAGAACGTGGATTCTCCTGCACAGTTGGAGGAACAGGGCTGGATGGTGGGGACGATAAGTCAATGATTTCTAAGGGCGGAGCAACTACAACAGACCCAGCATTCCTTAATGCATTGCGCTGCTGTGTATTGGTTAAGCGACCATGCACAGATTGGCCACTATATGGCTGCTGAGTTTGAGGAGTGGTAATTATTTGTTGTTGCTGTTGTATCTGTTGTTGCTGCAACTGTTGTTGTTGGGCTTGATTATTGTTAGAACGTTGATTGTAGAATTGTCTCATTTGACTTGAATGTGACATTACATTGCTATTTGTCATTGGATTGTACATAGTTGTTATACATTGGCTAATAGGTACAACGTTGGAGTATGAGACAGTATTGCTATAAGCATAAATAATTTTTTTTCTGTTTTTAGATATTTACAAATTTGATTATTTGTATTATTTTGATAACACTTACCCAATAACTGGTGTCGAATTGCCTGCACGGACTAAAGGCGGTGGTGGTACAACATGACTCGCACTGTTTACCAAACTGCTGCTTTGAGACACCGTTGAACCCTGAGAATACAATAAAAACTAAATATAAAAACTGTTAATTTACTAATATATATTACATAGCCCACAATGTAATATTAAAACCCACCATTGAATTTAAATAATTAATTATTTTATCACACTGGCCAAACTTGTAATCAATACTTTTATTAAATTTTAAATTAACTTTAAAACAATTTTAAAGAAAAGAAAAGCTGTATACTTTATTTTATAATTATTATTTATTAATATATCAACATTACTACTTTAGGTCAAAAAAATGTGTAAAAAAAAAAAAAAAAACATTAATTGTTTGAATTACCAACTGAAGAATGACAATATTTAGTCCATTGGTTTATAAAAATTGTTTGTATTAAATAAAAATACAAGAAGGTTATTTCTTTAAATGGAGACGAAATTATAAAATCAAAAATAGTTTAGAGTGTGAGCTTTGAACTACATATAATTGGTTCAGTATTTCTTTATATAAGGGGTGATGAATAATTGGAGAAAAAAAATTAAGAAAGTTGAAAAATAAGTACCGCATTATAGCACTGGGCAGCTATGCTTTGATTTCTGGCTGCAATAGAATAGCCACGAGTTGATGGAGGCTGAGCCTGAGTGCTATATGAATTAACCTACAAAAATATTATTTATTTATTGCGAATACAGGCTGAATGTAAAGAAAAAATAATTGGTTTATTGAAAAGCATGCATGACACCAACAATGTGAAGTATAGTTAAATAAAACAAATGAAAGCAAAATTGAATGTAAAAAACTAAAAAGCCTTTAAACCATTTTTCCCATATTTATATAATTTTGTTAGGTATAAATTATATATCATTAATTGATAGACCTTTTTATTTATAGATACATTATTTATTAATATTTAATAGTAATACTAAAAATAATTATAAGCATAAAATAAATGATACATTTGAATAAATTGTGAACACTAGCATCAATTTATTTAAAGAATCAAAAATAAAAAAGCAATTTAATATATATATTTATATAATATATAACATAATTCATACCATTTGGTTTGCTGGCCATCCGTTTTGATATGTGTTCATCAAGACTGGCATACTCTGCGGTAATGATGCTGGTGCCGTTAATGTGAGAGGGATAGAATTTTCAGCGGGTACCACTTCAGGGGGTGCTCTGATCCAAGCACCAGGTGGATTTACATGGGTAGACTTCTGATTAGTTAGGAGTTGTGTATCAACTACCTTCGCTGGCCAATATTCCTCAAAATTAGTTTCCGGTGGAAAATAATTTTTTATATCATCAAGACTGGTAACTGTGCAAGAATCACTGGCAAATAACTCATTTCTAATACCCTGAACTTTGCAGCAGAATTTAAGGTAGGCCAAGTTCCAATTTTCTAATTTTACAGCTCGATGTTTTAAGTTTTCTGTTTCACCTTCAAAGTAGAAGAGCGGGACATATTTTTGGTTATCTTTAATACAGTATGGCACAACAGATTCAGAGTTAATACGAATAAAACCACATTTCTCTCTGCGGCCTGGAGTAATATTGCACAGTAATTTTTTATAACATACTTCTATGAACGTATAAAATTCATGGACATCTTCCAAACGAACAATATAATCTTTTCCTTGAAAAAACATTTCTTTGCCGTATATACATTCGGTATGCTTTTGATTAATATCATTTAATAACTTAGCTTCAGCCTCGGTGATAAAATGGCTTCTTACAGATGTGCATGTATAAATATCTGCATGTAAATAATGTAAATAGTTGCTGAGTAGCTGAGTTTCAGCCATACGTACTGATACAAACTTTAAATGTTCACCATTGATTACTCGTATAATATAGGGTACATTGTATCCAGCGATTAATTTCCACGAAAATCTACCTACATTGCATAATAGAACATAAAATATAGTGTTTTCATAGAAAGTTTCTAACATGAATTTAACTCTGTATTGCTTACCTTTAATACTTTCTACATCTTCGCAATCTTTGGGTAATTTGTCTTGATTTTTTTGTGTGTTATTCGTTATAATTGGTGCATTAGTCAATGTTACTGCTCTGCCAGCTCTGTTTATATAAACATTTGCCGGAGATGCAGCCTGTTGCTTTGCTGCAGCTGTTGCATTTTTTTGATAATTTTCTTTCATTTTTAGAGCCATTGCATTTATTTCAGGATCATCATGTTCATTTTTTACACTTATCCCTGTAATTTAATTATTAAATTATATTTTAATATAATTAAAATGATAGGTAGGTACTATGAATAATAAAAAAAAATATTTATTAGAAAATAATTTATGGACTTAAAATGTAAACATGTTAAATAATTAAAATTACAAGAACATTTTTTCTTTTTTTTATAAATAATATACTTTTGCTGAAATCCATGCCTACTAAAAATCAATAAACAATATTATGTCCAAATATTATTTAGAAATTATCATAATGAATTTATGTTACAAAGAGACCAAAATTCTTATACATGTTCATGAATAATATTAGATCTAGTAATCACGGTGATTCCTTATCAATAGGAGTAAATATTAAATATTCCATTATTATAATTTATGATAACATGTACATGGAATACTGATCATTTATAAAATAGATATAAATAATGATAGGATAGTAAAATAGAATGCCACAATCATTAATACCTGAAATTTAGGACACTCAAAGAGAAAGTAAAAGAAAATAATGGGCAAGCTAAAAACTGTGTTATTTATACTTTATGAGTGTAATAAAGCTGTCATGAAGTTAAAAAAAAATTTGATAATCAAAACAATATTAGTTTAGTCTTATGGACTACTTCGTCTCAAGTTGCTTTCACTAGCTAAGTAAAAAAAAAAAAAACCGTTAGGTATCTTATATTTTAGTTACTCATAAAAATTGATAACAGAATAGGTATACCTATTTAATATTTATATTTTAACTATTTGTTTTGATATTATATAAGTTATAACTAGAGCACGGATTTATATGAAATTGCAATTTTTAACATTTTTGGGATTTTTGTCAGTAATCTTTATAAATTTTAATAGTTTGAAGCTAATGGGGATTTTTTTTTGCTTATTACTGCCTATTCATGGTTATTGCATATTTCTGGATATTTTGACAAAATTCAAAATATATTGCATATTGTAGACTTCAAGCGATTATTCATTTTCATAATATTAAATTATAAATTACGAATTATTTTGTTTATTAAGTAGGTAGATAATAGATGGTAATAATAATACCTATTATTATTAATTATTATATTATAAGTTATTTAATTTGTTTTAAATTATTTTTGTGGAATATATTTATAAGCTATTGAATTGTGAATCTTTACCATATTACACAATTTAAAATTTATTTTTTTTGCATATTATATTATGGCATGTTTTGACACTTTTTAATGCATACAAATTGGAGCTCACTTATAATTTATGGTTAGAATAAAAAAGTAGTTATGGTTATTGTACTTCACACTCTCAAATACAAACTAGATAAAATGTGTAACTTACACGTAGGTCTACATTACTGTTTTTTAAAGCCTTTTTTAGAAAACTACTATAAAAATAAATGTAATATATATGTAATATATATATATATATATATGTAATGTTATATATATATACCTAACTAGTTGAAAACATTTTTTTTAAAACATTGATTAATATTGTATATTTGTATACACATAATGCAATAACTAATATAATATTATGTAAGTATACAATTATGTTTATTGTTACAATATAAAGCAAAATAACTAGAAATTCGTTCATTTATACCAGTACACAAAAATAATTACACCGGTATCTTTTAGTTTATACCGGTATACCAAGAAATGTTTAGCCTTTTAGGTACAAAATAATAAACAATGCATTTAGTTATTAAAGAACTATAAATGTTATCATAATATTACATAATAAAAGTTGTGATAAGTTGTGATATGCAAAAGAAAATGAGATGATTACGCATTTATACCGATACAACCGTTTTGAAAATTATACCGGTATAACAAATATTTTAAACCGGATTGCAAACAAATTTATTCTTATACAATACAGTCTTTATTTTATACCGGTATTTATTTTGAGGGGAAATTTATAACGGTATGGACCAACGAATTTCTGGTAAAAATATAGATGCTTGATATTTATTATTAACCAATTAATATAGCGAAAGTGTATTGTTTGTTGTACCTATTTACATTTTACAGAATATGAAGATTCAATGTGTACAGTTACAAGATAAATATTGGATTTTCATACGAATTACCACTAAAGTATATCAGTGCAAACTTGGATATTATTATATAATTACATATAATACAATATGGATTTATACCTTTAATTGATACAATGATGTAACAAACAAAAACAAATTTAAAAATAGAAACCACTATTATAGTTTATTTGGCATACATAATAATCGGACGAAAATAATATCAAAATCTAGTAAAACGAAGTCTTCACAAATATAGTTTCAGATTCTTGGCGGAGCAATGCATACAATTTTTTACAATAAAATTTTTTTTTAATATTATAAAAATATTTGGGTCAAAAGTAAAGAAAGTCCCCTAACTTTCTCTTATTGGAAAAAAATTATAAAATAGAATAGAGGGAAAACGGAAATGTTTAGGCAAACCCGCCAGTTTTTGACCGGATTGATTTTGTTACGTAGTTAACACAATTCAAAACCGATAATATTCACCAAATTATAATTTATAATATTAGTATTTTCCTAGTTAGGTATTTACTATCACACCAAAAACACTTCGTTATAACTCCGTGTAAAAAAAAGCTAAGTTAAAAAAAAAAATTAGTAATGATTAAATCTTTATAAGACGTGATATAATATGGAAATTAAGTAAAATGCCATTTTATAATATTACAAATACCTATGACAAATAAGATCAATTGTAATGTTAATACTTTGTCAATATATTGTGTTTAACTATTTGGCAGGACGTAAAACGTAGAAGTATACTTAAAT
>NC_042494.1:37317882-37335450 GCF_005508785.2 Acyrthosiphon pisum | reverse complement strand
TTCCACATATTATTATATCACGTTTTTTAAAGATTTAATCATTACTAATTTATTTTTTAACTTAACTTTTTTTAACACGGAGTTATAACGAAGTGTTTTTTGTGTAATATCAGCTATTTTTTTTTATGAAATAAGTCGAGATTTTATTTGACTGTATACAATAACAATAATAATCCATATATGCATCGTTGGCCTCCTGTTATATCTTTTTTTTTATTTTAGTTTTTTTTTTCTAAAACTATAATATTAATATTATATCGTTACATCTAACCCATATTTTATTATTATGTTTAATAATTGATGTGTAATTTATAACTCTCTATCTTCGTCACAAGCTTAGCTTACAGAAGATAGATAATTCAAATGTACAATTAATTTAAAACAGTATATTTGTTTATTTTAAATAAAAAAAAAAAATTGGGCTTGAGACTTGAGTCATAGACTCATAGATGGACCATGGTGGTAAATCATAGAAATAAGAGCATATGATTTGTCATCGACCTTAATTGTTGCCACAAATAATGAATTTATCACCAGATTGTTTATTTTATTATTATATTTAATTATTGTTCCAAGTTTTCAGCATAATAATATAATACCGTCACGCTGGATCACTAATTCACTAAACAATCACAGTCGTTGGAGCCGTCAGCACGACTTAAGATAGTACCTATAATCTATATACTATCTAGCTGGTCGTCAGCAATATACGAAATGGTAATATTATGGTCGCCGCCACCATCGGGATGAGAGTAGTAGGGATTGATAAGCGGTGGGTCGGGGGATATTTACGATATGTTCCCCGACCCACCGCTAATCAATCCTTACTGTTCCGTACGCAAAATCGGTCTTAAAAGTACTTGAACATTTTTGCTTATAACTTATAAACTATTTAACCAATCTGCTAGCGAGTTCCTCTGTTCCCATCTGCACAATGTTTCTGATCGATTGATACCTTATACGACTTTATATGTTCAGCCGTTTGTCCTGTAGAGGTTGACAAAGGATTGACATAAATTAGGACGATTTTTCAATGGTAAAACTCGGTTTCCTGTTAATATACGTTAGTGGCTACTCCGCTATTTTTTTTTACTTAGCTTCGCGCCACTACCGTCGCGCTGGAAAGGTACTTGTACAATGGTACAATGTTCAATAAATTTAGACTTTACGAGCTATTTATGGACATTTTACATTTTTTTTTTCATATAATCATCAATAAAAAAATTTTATTTACGCGAACATTTATCCAACAAAAAAGATTGGAAATTCGATTAAACGTTTCTGATGTTTATAATAAAAATTGGGATTGAAAAAATAAAATTTAGGTATGAATCTACCATCTATTTTATAAGGACGTTTTAAGTAAGAATTTGAAAGAAATTCGATAACATCGCAAACAGCAACAGGACTTGAGAAAGTTACCAAAATTCTCGATGTTGCAGTAAACAATTACCGGTATTGTATTCAAGTACCTACCTACTTGAATTATTAGTAAGATAACTTGAACATCACAATATATTCACAACACGATATTACTAGAAGGACTATTTATAACTACAGGTAATATTAAATTATATTTATATACCAATTGTAGATTCCGACGAAAGTGTTTATATATTAACAAATGCAAATAAGCACGAGGTAGATTTATTATAAAAATGAAATATAAAATTGTATTCTTATCACAAATGGATTGTTTTCATGTTTATTAATTAAATGTATTATTTTAATATCTTTATGATTATGATTATGATTATAACAATATTCTTGTAGTTTTAGGAATGCAGCTATTGTTAAGCCGCGTACACACTTGTAACATTTTTTGTTACGTCGTAACGCCATTCCACCACTTGTCGGTAAATTTGGCCGCATCAAAGGATGTTACGCGCAAATGTTACAAGTGTGTCCGCAGTTTTAGATTACCAAATAACTAAATTCCCAATACAATTTACAACCGGTAAAATACGGTTTTAGGGGCTATATACCTCCATGGCTCTTCTCGTTATTTACTATATTAAATAATTTTGTTTAGATAAAACGTTTTCACTTATCATTAATAACCCCCTAATCCACTGTGGAATAGTTGAATATTTTGAATTCTAAATATTACATATTTAGTATACTGTGGCAACTGGCAACGGGTTAACCACTAGGTTTACACGAAGTACGATGACAGTGTAATACAGTGGAATTTCCATATTACAAAGTCTCATGGGGCATAAAAAAAATTCGGATTATAGAGAATTTTGTTAAATAGAATTGAATAAATTTAGTTTCCAAAAATATTTCGTTAAACGGAAAATGTTGTTAAATGGAAATGGAAGTTTCACTGTAATACATTTAGGGCCGTTCTTTAAGAGGACGCTTCACGGCCATTTGTTGTCTTACACAAATTTACGTTCAGCAGATCACGTTAAGCTCAGTTGGTTTAAAAATTAGTGAATCGACCAAATGAAACTTGATGATAAGAACATTAGATGTGTTTGTATGTGGGTGTTTTACGACATTTCAATTTTTTTAGCTAGTTATGTGTATATTATAATAGAGTAAATTAAGAATAATCATAACTAACTTAAAATTTGAATTAGATATCGTAAAAAACAACAATACAAACACAGATAATGTTCTTATCGCCAAGTTTCATAATAGGTCGATTCATTCTAATTTTTAAACTAACGGGAGTTAACAGTAATCTGCTGAGCGTAAATTTGCCATGGTACACGTCTTGAAAGACGGAGACAACATATATCTGTATCGTCCTCTTAAGCCAGATTTACAGCTACGTACTATGTCGTGTCATGCGATGGAGTGGTAACAACGGTTACAACTGATGGCCATAATGGTTTAAAAGTTGAGCTGTAGTCAATTCTTGGTATACTCGGGTGCAACTTTGTTATTACATGATAATATCAAAAAAGTAACGTCCAATCGTAATGCGATTTGATCAACTCGACACACGACGCGTGCGTAGCTGTGAACCCGGCTTTACAATGTCCGTTATAACGTTAACCGGCAGTTAGTCTAATATTCAACCAAAATTTAGTTCTTACCAACCCCGGATAAGTGATAAGCATAGGCGCAAATAGGGGGGGATTTAGAGGCTAAGCCCCTCCAAAAATGTCCATAGCCCTCCCAAACATTTCCTGCATTTTGTTTTAAGCTTATTCAATATTATCAAAGTAAGGCCCTATTAGCCCCCCAAATCTCAAACGAGATTGTATATTATAGTAAAATATTTATTTATAATCCAATTTTAATTTGTTTTATGTAATTCAAAGAGTATTAAAAGAATTACATGTTACTTAAATTATCATTCTAAAATACAATTTGAAAAATATTTAGGCTAAATTTAAACTATTTTTTAACAAATTCAAAACTTTAGTTTATATATAAATTTATATATAATTTAATACGTTTGGAGTCTGCGTCTCCAGCTTAGATCCCACATAATTTGTTCTTATAAGAATATTTAAAAATATTACAAATACGAGGCACGATTTTCATATACGATTGAAATTAAAATTTTTACAAAATTCGATTAACTACCAATTTTTTTAATGAAAATGTATACATTTTTGAAATTGTATAGACAAGTTAAACTAAGTTTTTTGGAGTTCAAATATTGACAAAATTGTATGTTTAAATAAAAAACAGGGATAGCAACAATTTTGTTATTTTGTTGAATTCAATAATATTAGTGGGGATATTTTCAAAATATTCAGATTAAGGGGATTCGATACCGTGATTTTCTGTTTTTGTCTAACACACGCACGACTTGTTTTTTGCCAAATATTCCAATTTATCTATTGAAGCGATAAGATTTCTGAAAACAGATTTGAATTTGTCGTCATTTAAAAATCGGACATTTAAAAACAGAAAACCACGGTATCGAATCCCCTTAAAATAAGGTATTGCCTATTAATGTGATGAATGTATTTACACTGTTTTACTTGTACGATAAGTCAATATTGTCTCAAGAATTAATGACAATCATAATATATGATATGAATAGTTAAATAAATAAATTTAATAAGGTAATAACATTCGTCATTCATACAAATACATTAATATTAATTTTAATAATATTGGGCATAAATATTTGTCAGCTGAAATATTGACGGCGACATTATATTTTCGGAATTTTTATAGCCCCTTGACTATTTGAGGCCAGTGACGTGGTGAACGGGGTTTTATAACGACCAGGCGTCATGGTGGAATTTCTTTTTTTTTTTTTTTTGGGGGGGGGGGCGTTATTGGATACATTATGGCTTATTATAATACAAAACAAATATTAAAAAGTTGAGGGCTTGAGGCTTACAAATAATAGTTAGTCGAGGAAACGATCTGAAAAAATCGACAACGCGACTTAAGTGCAGTTTCTCAGAACGTGTTATACTTGATATTATCTCAGTTCTTGGTGGTCACTCGTGTGATGTGTTGAGGGGAAGGGGTGCAACGTATTCAAACGTTCATTGTGAGGAACGGTTAAGACCAAACGTTTTAGAGAAACGGAATCCGTTTTGATAAGAATTGGATACACCGGACAATACAATAATATTGTTCCGTATTGACCTCGTGGCAAAATTTTTTTCTTTGTTACACACACATATATATTTTTAGTAGGTATATACAAGGCAAAAATAAATTGTGAAAAGGGTACCATTAAACGCTCTACTTACACGATCTTATAATAAAAATTCTATATTAAGAGTATCAATAAAAAAACGCACAAATAACAATAATATTATTGAAATACACGAAATAAATACAATGTACCCTAGTTCCATACAAAAAATTGAGCCACGTTCATCAGAACAGTGCCATGTAATTTTACCCGAGACAACATTTGAACATAATCAATTGGAATAGGCGCCGGATAAATTACTGATTTATGAAATTGTTTCAATTAAAAAAAAATGCTTGATAAATTAAGAGCGCTATTTGTTTGCGTGGAAACAGGCTCTTGAGAATCTTCCGAACGAGTTTCAACCGGATTACTTTTCTCGGTCCTGAATGCATCGATGTCGTATGTAAAACTCAGCACAAGCGACCAGCGACGATCATACACACACACACACACACACACCCACACGCACACGCACACGCACACGCACACGCGCGGACAAACACTACACGCACCGCCGCCAAAACTACGAACGAGTGTCGGACACTCGGAAGAAACATTGGTAAGGATGACGGAAATCTTTTAACACGCATAATATGAGGGGCAATTATTAATTAATATTATTATTTAAAAGATCTTGTTTTTCAATGGTTGAAAATGTCAGGAAATCCTGGAGATGCGTTCAAGTTGTAGACCATGATCAATAATCGTTTTAACAACAAATAATAATATTAATGATAAATAAAATAGATCGTACAATCAGACCTGGAATTTGGAACGTAAGAAAAGCATATAACGTAACAATTATTATAATTACTTTTAGTCTTCACAATAAAAAAGCTCAATATAAGAAAGGATTTAACGCCGCGTTAAAAAAATGTAATAAACTATACACATATGAATCGTTGTGCTTATTTTTAATGTTTTAAAACTTTGATTTGGTTTAATTAATTAATTTGATCATAGGTATAATACTATACATTTATGGATTTAAACACAAATACAATATGCCTAAATTAAATTAGCTTAACCAGCTAAAACGTTAACGAATTCATCGAAGAAATTCCTTATATATATAATACAAGTACTACCTAGAATAAAAATAAAAATAAAAATAATATCTACAAGTAATCTTGATGTTTCAAATGTAAGACACGTTTGAGGTTAACCAAAAAAAAACATGAGACACTAGTACACTACCATCCTATTATTAATAATAATATTAATTAATATTTATGGTATTAGGCGTGTGGGCAATCCCCAACACATGGTAATAACTAATTACGATAATAACAACAACAACAATATCGAATAAATAATATATTATAATAATCAATATTATTAATCAAGATAACTAAATCGAGGACGTTATAGCCTACAATCTTGTCAAACACAATAAAAAAAAAAAAAATTATGTTACGTTATATTGTTATAATCATCGATTTAATATCGTTACCTTCGTTTGCCGGTACGCTGATTACAGAAGCCATTTTTGAAGTGTTCCTTGAGTCGTGGGAAGGGAGGGGGCGATAAATTACGTTATTCGAAAAAAATAATACAACACCGTGATAATGGCATTTGAAAAAAAGCAAAAAAAAAACCGGCGTAAAACAAGCTACAGCGACAACTGTATAAATATTAAGTTATAATATTATGTTAATAATTATTCAATGAACTACGCCGAACGGGTCACGCAGTGCTGTCGGTGGCCGATTCGGGAACAACGGGAACCGTAGAACGATGGGAACGTGTCGGACAACGAGCTACGGGCGGCAATGTCGACGGACGAGTGTCGAATGAATATGAACTGTGTCTGCCAGCTCGTTGGCGCGGTGGGGATTCGGTGGATGGGCAGCGGGTCGCGGAGCTCACCAACATAACGACATAATACCAGGCGCCCGTTCGCGTGTGTGTGAGTTTGCATGTGTGTGAGTGCGTCGGTGTGCGAGTTTACGTGCATTTTATACGTACAAGCGAGTTGGTGTGCAGGTGTCTGTACACGAACACGGTGCGCGTGCGTGAGCTAAGTGAAATCGTCCGAACAAAGACGGAACCAGTCGGCGGCTAGATAGCCTCTAAGCGAGGTACGCACCGAGATAGTACTTCCCGCGACCCGTACCCACTTCCCAGCCTACGGTCATGCGCTGGCGGCGTGGCGGAATCCAATGGTGCCGGCCCGTCGCCCGTTTACGCGTAAAACCCATTAGGCGGCGACCCCACTGACTAGTACCTCGATAGAGGCTACCGACGGGCCGAGCTCGCATAGTTCAAGGTTTTTTCAAACAGTGTACCAACACGGGAACGATAATAATTTATTATTTCTTTGAATACCACTACGACGACGCCGCCTCCGATTCCCGGTAATTGAGCGACGCCAACCGTTGTGCGTTAGCTTCTACTCCGTCCCCCTACCACAACGACCCAACTACCATTACAATATTAATGTCGTTGTATTGAGGAACTTTGCGACGCATTTTTGGTCATGAAATTAAATGTTCAAAACCGGTATAGAAAAATAAACGCACTGGTATAAATAATTTATCATACCATACCATAATACCATGGCATACATCCCACTTCACCGATACCCGCCACATCAGACTGTCACTCCGCGCACTCACTCTAACCAACGATATTGTATTATTATTTATCATTACATCCGTTACGGCCTCCGGCTCGCCTTGTATAATGTATACACGTGACGGCGGTGCACCAATGATCCCAACCTATTAAACGGACGGACGGGCGAGCGTTCTTTTAATTGGATTGCTATTATTCGATCGTTATGTAACTCGCATCTGACTGTGAGATAACGGTAATTAATAATTGTATAAACATGTATATAAAGTATAATAAATATACAATAAATTATTGTAGGTTGGTAATTGGTATACATTATACAAATATGGTTATAAATTATTACCAAGCTGCTGATTATACGAATACAATTGATGTATATTATTAAATGCACAGTCATCGTCTCTATGGTTACATTAATAAAACCCAAATGTATAATAATACATTTTTATTTCTGGTACCGTCTAATTTACCATTACCAGTAGGTAAGATCGTGGTATTGTGGTTCATATTAATTTATCCTATGATTTTCTTTTCTATACGGATTAGCCTAATAATTACGGACCACGTAATTCAAATAAAAGTACTAACAACCAACAACAAAATAATGTTTTTAAGAATGGTGACTAATATAATATTGATATTATTGTCTTACGTGTCTACTATCGTTAACGTTTATTTCAAATACAAAGGTTTTTACGCTATTTCAACCGTTTTTGAAGATATTTCGGTACCTTATCAGTTTTTATCGTTTAACCAATTAGGAACCAATAAGGAACATTTTATAAGTTACAATATTGATGTTAAATGTACATAATACATTTTGTTTACATTTGATTTTAAAATATATGAATATTATGTTATCTACCAAAATAATATTCATTAGTAAATAGAAGTTATCGTTTATTAATAATTATTTATCTTTAATAAATTATTGATTGAAGGTTAGTCATTACACATTTAGTGTTCCAATATTTGAACATCATATTGTACTATTAACTTGACGAGATGGGTGCGGCTTGTTGGTAAAAAATACAGCCATACAGATAAAATCTATAACCCATCGATCTAACAGTCGATTATTGCGACCAGTCGACCTATCAAATATTAAAAACATACGTGATATTAAAAATATATAACAAACGATCATAAATGTTTTTGTTGTAAGAAGGTACCTATAATACAGGCTATACTCAATAACGGTCTTACTTACAGCCTACAAGCATGACTTATATATAGGTATAGGTACGGTAGGCACGATTACGAAAGGTAATCGGAAAAAATTCCCAAAACAAATACTTGTACATAATTATATATCTTAAAATACTCATAACTCGCTTTAAAATTAAAATATAATAAAAATCCTATGATAATACCTAGATAATATTTTACCTTTAAATTTTATAAGAGGGCAATTCATTTCAATTTTTAAACTAACGTGGTCTGCTGAGCGTATAATTTTTCTTTTTTTATATTTAAAATAACTTAAATATGTATATTATATGTATTATATGTACCTATATTATATAACTGTGTAAGTGTTTTTGTGGACACACAGTATATTATTTACCGTTTCCACTTCATGCGAACTGACAACTTTTCATGAATAGATCGATTACATATACGAGTATATAGAAAAGTAGTTATATTGTTTCCGACCAGACATTAAAATTATATTATAATAAATAAATATTAAATATGTTTGACTATTAAAAGTACCCAACTGATACTTTAATTTTACAGTAAAATCTAGACAAATTCGTTACTTAGAGTCGTCAAAATTACCTCCCACTAAATATATGCAATTGTAGTGTTATTACTTTTTCTTATCTATGTTATGATGTTATTTATTCATATACTTATAATTATAAAACTGATAATTGTAATATATTACATATTAGTACTTAAGTTAAATAATCATTTAAGATGTTATTAGGATTCAAAAACAGAAATACGATTAATTTTAAAAATATTAACTTATTAGAAACATTATATTATTTAATTTCACTGTTATATTTGCCAAAGTAAAATTATACTCACTTTACTATTTTTACTAAAGTACCTACCCAATTATAAATAAATATTTATATGTCATATTATCATATAATATAATATTATGTACCTATTTATCAATATTATAATAATATAATAATTATTATTAATTATCATTCAAATTTTATATTTTTATTATTAACATTTTTTTTTTTGACAGCTGTATCTAACAGACAGGTACAGCTTTGTGGATTTTTTTCCTAGATTCATACGAAACGCAGAGACTTACGTACGCATTGCTTGTAAGTTGTAATGTAGGAAAGTCCATGGGTAGTTGGAAAAAAAATCCTAGTAAAAAAATCCCCGCACTGGAAAAAAAAATCCACAGTAGCATTATACCGGGGATTGACTAAATATAAATAATTTATAAGAATTATTTTATAAACAAATTATGCCATGATACCGATGATTATAATAATTATAATAATTGTATAAAAAAATAATAACAATAATTATCTTTTACCCTATATTATACATATTAAAAAATGCATATCACGATACCGAAGCTTATAATAATAATTGTAAATAAATTAAAATGTAAATAATATAATATGTGATGGTAGTATATATTATGTGATCAATATACCTAGTTTTTCAGGTATATTAATTTTGTCGAGACAGTATCGTTTCCTAAGTAGGTATCTTACTAAATGATGTGTTAATTATATCAATGACTGTGGCCAGCACTGTTTGACCTTACGAAAAATAATCTTGTTATTAATTAATATAATATAGACAATACAGTATAACCACGTATATAGGCTATAGGCAATAATTACAGTTTATTTGCTAATCGTGGAAAAAAGTTCAATTAATAAATATGTAAATGTCATAAATAATCATAATTATAATATTCGTAAAATAATTATGTTTTAATTATGAGTTTATGACAGTGATTTGTTTTATAATTTTTAGAACTTTTTATATTCATTCAAAAAAAATCCTATACTTCTTCTATCTAATTATCTAAATAGTGATCTACGTATCACTTGTAATCGGTCTAAAAGTTCGTTTTGAAAAAAAGATGGACAAAAAATTCTGACTTAATTTCTGTACAGTAGATTTCAAGTGGATCACTGTATAATGTATTGTACCTATTAAATTTGAATTCAATGATATAATATCATTGTATACGAAATTACGAAAAACGATTCTGAGCGGAGACGGTTTGTCTGTCTGTACATTTTATATTGTTATTATTTATTATAGCCTGTAAATTGAGTTCATATTATTAACTACAACGAAATAACTAAAATCCTTATTTTAATTTGTATTCGTTTCTATGGTGATAATTCATAAACAAAGCGTTAAAATTAAAATACCATTTTTAGCGGTTTTTCGTAATTTGTCGGTGGTTTTTCCCGTGGCATTAAATAACCATTGAGAAAATCAAAAATTAACATCATTGTAAAACCACTAGCTCCCTCAGCCCTCACTCCACTCAAAATCTATAACTCAAATCCCCAAAGGCCCTATGGTAGCTGTAACTAAGATAATAATTATTACTTCGTAATAAACACTAATTACTATTGCAAATTGAATATGGCATAAATATATTGAAATAATGTAGTTTAGCTCGATTTTTGGAATTTTTTTTGGAAATTTATAGGCAATAGATATATTTCAACGAGTTAAACACAAGGTAGGTACAATCAGAATTTCTCAGTCGGACTTAGTTCTAAGGTTATAACATTTTGAATATAATATACATAATTATTACATATACAAATTACAATTGCAAATAAATAAATGCATTTTTTACGAGATTTTTATTAAATAATTGTTTAATTAATATAACTTTGGTTTATCAATTATTACCCATTTAATTGGGTAATAATTAATAACTAATAACTAATAAATGAATGATGATAGTCGATAGATGCCACGGATTAAGATATCTTAGTCGGTGATAGATGCGGATATTATGATAATCGTATAAAACAAAAGAACATATTTTCCAATCTATTATTATGTGAAAAAAAATATATTGATTCAGGGGGAAATGTTTCAGTCCAGAGGGAAACGTCCAGTACCACCACGCAGTGTTGGAAAGGCACGGGAAGGACGTCTAATTAACGTACAGAATGCATATTTTGAACAAACAAAATACCATTATTTACGATTTTCAGACATTTTTTTCCGAATTTCTTTAAATTAAGACCCACAATGTGAATGTCGAATACATTTATACAATAATTAATACTATTGTAATGCCATTCGAAATTCCAAACACGGTTTACGTAATTTGTAGTAACATTTTATTATTTTTGAAAAATGAAATATATTATATATATAAAAGTATGTTTGTATATTTTTATAGTTGAGTCCTGGATGGGCCTACGAGCTATACAGGGCTACTTTCTGATGATCATTTAGACTTTAGCTCAGCGTTTTCGTTTGGCAGTTAGCAACTACTACCGAGATTAAAATTAACTGGTCATGATATGCAACGACACGCTTCTATATTAACAGTATAATGTTAAAACATTGTAAAATTATTTAGATATTTAATGTAAAACAATAATTTTAGATAACTTTACAATTTTCTTTTCTTTTCTTTTTTTTTTATAAGTATGTTTATTATTAATGTAAAATATTTTTTTACATTAGTCGATCCTAAAAGAATAAATATACCCTCATTAGATCTTAATCAAAACAAGTCTGGCCCCCCTGCACTATATTTAATTTTATCTCTCACTCTTATAATTTTTCTATTGTTAAAAATATTTATTTATCTGTATTATTCTTTATTTTTTTTTTCTCCTAACTTCTATTGATCATTTATCACTTGTTGTGCTACTCACATAATATAATGTGTATATTTTTTAATTAATAATTATTACTCTCTATCTCTAACAGAAGCTAAAAGCTTAAAAGAGATAATCATGTAATCTAACTCAATGTTTTTTGTAACCTATGTAATTTATGATGGTTTTTGAATAAAAAAAAAAAAATAATAATAATTTTTTCTTATAACTAACTCTAATAACTTGAAATTTGAACCATAAATTCCCTATATATTAGTAGGCATTTCTAATGATACAATCAGTGATCTTTATTTTTTTGTTGTGATTACTGAACACTGATGTAAACAAATTTGAGAAATCATCCTAGGAATTGGCTACAATACATCACGGTTATAGTATAATAATTGTGGTTGGGTTTAAAGTAATTTATTATAGGAGGTAGGTAATATGATGTATGGACAATTTTCGCACAAAACTTCAGCTGCCCTTGTGCCTAAAAAACTAAGTTGCGGCACTGAATAAGATGAATCAAGTTGTATGTACACACAACATAAATGTGCTAATTTCTAGAAAAAATATTTTTGAAGTTAAAAATAAAATTACTTATTGTATAAATACGTACCTACTTAATACATATAGGTACTATATACCTACATATAAACTTAGTAATATATTAATGTTTAATTTTGTAATAATTATAATTAAAGAAGGATTACAAATTAATTTTCCTATTTCACATAGGTCATAGTCCATAATCATAGATGAATTATAAATTAATTAATAAAATGTATGTAGGTAGTGGTACACAAATATTTTTATTTTATTTAATTATTATAACAAATACAATTAATATGATTTCCTCAAACATATTATTATAATTAAATATAATACGTAAAAATTTTAAATTTTAATATGCCCCTAAAAATATTCCGGTCGAGTCGAGGCTCGACTGGCACGCCTATATTGTGGCCCGGCTAACGTGATATTTACTTATAAACATAATATTTAGAACGTATATGCATGCATATGCAATGTAGATGCATTGGATTCAAAGCGTTACATTTGTCAGTGTCGCGGTCGTTGATATTTTCACACGATTACTCCCATTATTCAAGGGCAGAGCAGCACCTCCCAAAAAAAAATTTCACTTCAATAATTATTAACTTTATAATGTTTATTTAAATATTAAAAATAAATATTTTTGTTATGCTGGCTTGAGTAAGTTAACATGGTGACAACGTATTTCAACTACACAATAACTATCTGTGTTAAATAATCATATTTCGTCAGTGTTAATTTGTATACGTCCCATTCTCTGTAATATATTGCTAAAATTTTCACTAGAATTTAGTTTCCATTAGTAAAATTTACCTGTGCAAAGATTCAGAACAAAATGATATCGTTTATAGTCCGTGCGTCTATCATTTTTCTGTTGTTGAATCTCCAAAGAGTCCTTCGGTTCATACATGAGATGGGACTAATAATTAATCTGCCTGCAGCTAAGGAAGAAAGCACGAAAATTCAGAGTTATACGGATATGGTAGTAAAGTTGATACGAATTATACAACATTATAATATATTTAAATATCATAATATAAGCATGCGCATTAAGATTTCCAGGAGTGGATAGTCCCAAAAAAGGAATTTTCCCTATGGACCCTTATCTATGTTTATGTTTATGTCAGTGGCGCCCCTCGGTTCTACACATTTTTTTTGTTAAATAAAATAAATTTGCCAAATAGGTGTATGTAATTTAAAGTACTTAAGTTCTTTTCAGTTTGGTGGACCCTTAAAAACATTTCTCTGTGACATAAATGGAAGATGCATATTATTATAGAAAATGAATCAAATCCTATCTACTCATCTTAACGATGTTGTATCTAGGCTTATTATAATATTAATTTAACTACCAATGGGACGTTTGCACGACTTCGAGTTGGTTTCCAAAAATTAACGAGTGGGTCTCTGGGTTGCCTACAGGTAACATACGAATTGGTTCCTGATTTATTTACGGGTAACAAAAAATTCATATGAGGCAAATTTGAATTTACAACATATACTTTTGACGAATTTGAAGTTCAAAATTTGGCAGACATTCGACTTTTTATTATTTTTACCAATGAACTTTTCTCTTTCGGTGATTTATTAAATAAAATAATTTTTTCAAACTTTTTAGACATCATTAGACTTAATAAAATGTCATACGAATGGTTGGGTTAGGTAAAATTACTAACCATTTTTACTAAAATCAATGCAATATCGCAGTTTTTTATGCTCGTTCGTGTATGTTTTATTTCGTATTTATAAATTATCCTCTGATAAGCCGGCAAATTATTCGTACGAAGATAGAATTAAGAGGACTACAAACGGATAGTTTTTAAGTGAAATAGGCAATTTTCAAATTGTATGCATAATAGGGTCTTGCGTAGTAACTGATCATTAATGTGAATTTGTGTCACTTGATAGCACGTTAAGACTTTTATAAACTGATTTAAATTTGTTAATATGTCTTTTTGCGTTGGATCAGGCTACATTTTAGATTTTCAATTTAATTTTTTAATTATCAATAATTTTTCATTTACAATTAGCGTCCAATTATGTTTATATTATATTTTGTATGTGTTGAGTAGTTCCCGGAATGATTTCTAAAAATGTATAAACTATTTAATAAGTGTCTATTAAATAATATTAAGAATTTAGTTTAGAAAACTGTACGTTACCGATCACCTTAAATTTAATTTTTATTGGACATTTTTACCAATCCACATAAAAAAATGAAAAAAAAAAAAATAATTATACAAGTTTTAAATCAATAAAATATAACCAAGTGTCTGTCATTAATATTTTAAATAGTAAATAGTAATATATATATATATTAATAATGTATTAATGTATTAATAATGTTTTCAAAGTGATTTAATTTACGAGAAATTAATTTTTTCAAAGATCATATTATATTTTAATTTTGTAATAATGGTGATAATGGTTTTTTGGGATTTGTGAGATTTCTTGAACGGCCCTATAATGTCATGTGTCCGTTACGGGCAGATCAGTATTAATACTTGCTCATCTTTGTTATACCTAATAATGTATTGGATTGATAAAAAAAATAAACTTTGGCACATCTGTAGATACGTATCTGCACTTCTCCATTACTTGAATAATTTTGAAAACTATCGTTTGCCACGAGGGTGAATATAATATTGCTTTATTATATGGTCATATTATTTTGTGATTATTTGTGTGTTTAAGACAAATGAAGTCGTGCAAACCGTGACAATGGACGTGGCCACCCAGTGTGGTGATAGCTGCACGTTCCCTGTCGAGACACCCGGGCCGCCGATCACAAAGTTCTCGACCGCCGCCAACGGCCGTTTCTATGTGGGACCCGCGTTGTACTGCACGGAGCCGCCACCACCCCCGCCGAGTTACGCTATCGCCGACCGATTCACCCATCCACCGCCGCCGTTACCGCGGTACTATGTCGGAGCCACGTGGTTCGATGTTTGGGGCCCACCGCCGATGGCATGTTGCGTAGTGGCATCGAAATTTAGTTATCCAACGCCGCCACTAACCCGCCAACCGGCCAACCCAGCACTAACGTAGGAAAAACCCTTGGTTCTGCGGCCGTTTTCGGCACCCTGCACCTAATATATTATGGTTCAGTAGCCGCCGCCGCAGGAACTGCCACTGTTCCATCGGGTCAGTCGTCATTGGTTTGGCACGGGCTGTCTCTGAAGGGTCAGTTGCTACCGGTTTGGCCGTCAACGTTGTATTTGTCGTCAGTCAGTTTTGTCCGCGGCCACCTGCAGTTATAACTACTGGTCGCCCGAGCCATGTGTGCCATTAGACGCTCATAGCATTGAACTTATTGTGTATTCGTATAAGCAAAACGACTGATCAGCTGGCGATCGCAGTTACTTAATTATTAGCATTTAAAAGTTTCTAGTATTCTTAAGATATTGTGTTATAAATAAATAGACATTTTTTCAGTGATATTATGATATACCAGATATATTTTTACCGGAGATAGATATATTATCAGAGATGTTTGATCGGAGATATTTTTCCGCAGGTATTTTGACCGGTCACCGTTAACTTCACTCGTTTTTTTACAAATAGAACACTGAACCAATTTTACGGTAATCTACAAGTTTAATTATAATATTAATTGCATATTATTATTATATTTGTATATCTTAACATAATATAAAACTAAGTCCTTTTTTCTCTCTGTATACTTTGATCTATAAAACTACGCACCGGATTTGTATGTGGTTTTTTTTTTTAATTGATAGAGTGATTCGAGAGAAAGGTTTATATGTATATAACATGTATAATATAGAAGAGAAACACCCCTGGGAGAGGCTCAAACAGAAATTTTGAGATTTACGATAGAAATGTTTGTTTATTAATGATTGCTATGGACAGAAACAAATAGAAAATATTAAAATTAAAATTAAATAATAATAAATTGTAATCTTAACAAATTCCTGTGGCTGTCTGTATGTACGCTTAAATTTTCAAAACTACGCAACTTCTGGAAGGTTTATGTGTACCTATATAACATGCATAATAATACAGTAGAGCCACGTTGTCCCTTTTTTGTATGTACGAGCATATTTTCCGAATTGTAAAAAAATTTTGAATCGTCAGAATTTTCATTATCAACAGTTAAATTGGTTGAAGCTATTTCGATACTTCAATAAGAATTTAATAATCGATTTCAAGATTTCAAACAACATTCACAATATTTTCAACTACTCGCCAATCTATTTAATATTGATATTGAAGATATAACTGTTGAGCTTCAAATGGAAATAATAGATTTGCAGCCACAGGATATCTTAAAAGGCACATTCAAAGCATCGCCTTTACTTTTTTCGCTGAACTTCCGGCATTATTTTCAAAAATTAAAAATATAGCTGCAAAATACTTCGGTATGTATTGATCCACTTATGTGAGTAAACAGGCCTTTTCTCATATGAAAAAAATTAAAAACCCATAACGTTCACATTTAACTGATGATCATCTTCCACCATGTACTTAAAGCCAGCACAAGTAATTTAAATGTGGAAATTGAAAAAATATTAAAAAATTTCCAACAACAAAAATCACATAAAGCTGATTAGGCAGTTGTAATTTCCATTTTTGTATATTATAACTAGCTGTTTTCGAGAAAATTGATTTTGGTTTTTGGTGTAACTTCAAAAACCAATGACTGTAGATACATGAAATTTTCACTGGTTGTTTATATTTCCATTTTCTATACATGATAAAATTATCAAAATATTTTGATTTGTTTTGAGCTGTTTAAGGCCCCCATACACGTCAAACAAATTTGCGCAACCTCTGTGTTTGTGCAAATACGATGTTTGTACAAATTTCGGACACACACGTTCCAATGGCTTGTGCAAACTTCAGTTCAATTTTTGATCTTGTCAAAATATATTCAGTATAAAAATATTCTACAATAATAAATTAATATGTCTGACTCCGATGATAATTGTGCTGCGATAGTGATTGCTTGTTTGACGGAAAAGAAAAAAGTGAAGCGGAAAAGAAAAC
>NC_042494.1:37299400-37317832 GCF_005508785.2 Acyrthosiphon pisum | reverse complement strand
CAAAATTACCTCCCACTAAATATATGCAATTGTAGTGTTATTACTTTTTCTTATCTATGTTATGATGTTATTTATTCATATACTTATAATTATAAAACTGATAATTGTAATATATTACATATTAGTACTTAAGTTAAATAATCATTTAAGATGTTATTAGGATTCAAAAACAGAAATACGATTAATTTTAAAAATATTAACTTATTAGAAACATTATATTATTTAATTTCACTGTTATATTTGCCAAAGTAAAATTATACTCACTTTACTATTATTACTAAAGTACCTACCCAATTATAAATAAATATTTATGTCATATTATCATATACTATAATATTATGTACCTATTTATCAATATTATAATAATATAATAATTATTATTAATTATCATTCAAATTTTATATTTTTATTATTAACATTTTTTTTTTTGACAGCTGTATCTAACAGACAGGTACAGCTTTGTGGATTTTTTTCCTAGATTCATACGAAACGCAGAGACTTACGTACGCATTGCTTGTAAGTTGTAATGTAGAAGGTCCATGGGTAGTTGGAAAAAAAAATCCTAGTAAAAAATCCCCGCACTAGGAAAAAAATCCACAGTAGCATTATACCGGGGATTGACTAAATATAAATAATTTATAAGAATTATTTTATAAACAAATTATGCCATGATACCGATGATTATAATAATTATAATAATTGTATAAAAAAATAATAACAATAATTATCTTTTACCCTATATTATACATATTAAAAAATGCATATCACGATACCGAAGCTTATAATAATAATTGTAAATAAATTAAAATGTAAATAATATAATATGTGATGGTAGTATATATTATGTGATCACTGATCAATATACCTAGTTTTTTCAGGTATATTAATTTTGTCGAGACAGTATCGTTTCCTAAGTAGGTATCTCACTAAATGTTGTGTTAATTATATCAATGACTGTGGCCAGCACTGTTTGACCTTACGAAAAATAATCTTGTTATTAATTAATATAATACGTATAGACAATACAGTATAACCACTTATAGGCTATAGGCAATAATTACAGTTTATTTGCTAATCGTGGAAAAAAGTTCAATTAATAAATATGTAAATGTCATAAATAATCATAATTATAATATTCGTAAAATAATTATGTTTTAATTATGAGTTTATGACAGTGATTTGTTTTACAATTTTTAGAACTTTTTATATTCATTCAAAAAAAATCCTATACTTCTATCTAATTATCTAAATAGTGATATATGTATCACTTGTAATCGGTCTAAAAGTTCGTTTTGAAAAAAAGATGGACAAAAAGTTCTGACTTAACTTCTGTACAGTAGATTTCAAGTGGATCACTGTATAATGTATTGTACCTATTAAATTTGAATTCAATGATATAATATCATTGTATACGATATTACGAAAAACGATTCTGAGCGGAGACGGTTTGTCTGTCTGGACATTTTATATTGTTATTATTTATTATAGCCTGTAAATTGAGTTCATATTATTAACTACAACGAAATAACTAAAATCCTTATTTTAATTTGTATTCGTTTCTGTGGTGATAATTCATAAACAAAGCGTTAAAATTAAAATCCCATTTTTAGCGGTTTTTCGTAATTTGTCGGTGGTTTTTCCCGTGGCATTAAATAACCATTGAGAAAATCAAAAATGAACATCATTGTAAAACCACTAGCTCCCTCAGCCCTCACTCCACTCAAAATCTAAAACTCAAATCTCCAAAGGCCCTATGGTAGCTGTAACTAAGATAATAATTATTACTTCGTAATAAACACTAAATACTATTGCAAATTGAATATGGCATAAATATATTGAAATAATGCAGTTTAGCTCGATTTTCGGGATTTTTCTCGGAAATGTATAGGCAATAGATATATTTCAACGAGTTAAACACAAAGGTAGGTACAATCAGAATTTCTCAGTCGAACTTAGTTCTAAGGTTATAACATTTTGAATATAATATACATAATTATTACATATACAAATTACAATTGCAAATAAATAAATGCATTTTTTACGAGATTTTTATTAAATAATTGTTTAATCAATATAACTTTGGTTTATCAATTATTACCCATTTAATTGGGTAATAATTAATAACTAATAACTAATAAATGAATGATGATAGTCGATAGATGCCACGGATTAAGATATCTTAGTCGGTGATAGATGCGGATATTATGATAATCGTATAAAACAAAAGAACCTATTTTCCAATCTATTATTATGTGAAAAAAAATATATTGATTCAGGGGGAAATGTCTCAGTCCAGAGGGAAACGTCCAGTACCACCACGCAGTGTTGGAAAGGCACGGGAGGGACGTCTAATTAACGTACAGAATACATATTTTGAACAAACAAAATACCATTATTTACGATTTTCAGACATTTTTTTCCGAATTTCTTTAAATTAAGACCCACAATGTGAATGTCGAATACATTTATACAATAATTAATACTATTGTAATGCCATTCGAAATTCCAAACACGGTTTACGTAATTTGTAGTAACATTTTATTATTTTTGAAAAATGAAATATATTATATATATAAAAGTATGTTTGTATATTTTTATAGTTGAGTCCTGGATGGGCCTACGAGCTATACAGGGCTACTTTCTGATGATCATTTAGACTTTAGCTCAGCGTCTTCGTTTGGCAGTTAGCAACTACTACCGAGATTAAAATTAACTGGTCATGATATGCAACGACACGCTTCTATATCAACAGTATAATATAATGTTAAAACATTTTAAAATTATTTTTTTAACTCGTTTTAGATAATTTTACACTTTTATTTTATTTTATTATTCATATAAGTATGTTGATTATTTATATAAAATAATTTGTTTACATTAGTCGATCCTGAAAGAATAAATATGCACTCAGTAGATCTTAATCAAAACGAGTTTGGACACCCCTGCACTATACACCTACATTCCGTATTTTTCGTCCTGCCTAAATGGGAATGAATATTACAGTGTATGTTATATTGTTACCATGTTTAACAAACGACACAAACCGAAATCCGAACATATGGTTTATATTTATATACATGGCCTATAACGTATGTATAGTGTATACCTCTACCTTTTATATTATATAATGTTGTATCAGCTTTAAAACGTTAACATTTTGTATTTTTGTAATGTGTATTTAAAATTTAAATATAATTAAACGATATTTTTCAAAGCATTCATGTACAAATACAGATATTTATTTTGAAAAGAATTTAAAATACGTAGGTATTTTAACACTCGGCAAAAAAAGTATTTATAGATGCTTTTCAAATACCTACTATCAAATTTTACATAAATATTTTTTTTACCTTTTAAATCAAGTATCAACTGAACTGATTATCTTGTTTACATTATTTTATAAAGCATATATTTTACACCGTATCATTTGGTGCAACTTTAAAATATTCAACTATTTCCTTTATTGAACTATTTGATTTTTGGTTGAGTATAATAAATCACAGTAAAAATATATTGTTACACATATTCTCAATTTTTATTTGACGTGATCAAAATTAAAATAGAAAATAATCCTACTATATAAATATATTATATAATATAAGCTAAAAATAATTATTAAAGTATTTGATTTTAAATAAAGATATACTTTGAGAAACTATTTAAAATACTACCTATGTTTAAGTACTTTTTTCAAATAGTCTTAGATACTGTTACTCGAGTTCTTTACAACACTGGGTAAACATAATATTGTATAGATAAATTTCGAACTACAGTGGAAGCATCGTACGATTATGTTTCTAAGATCTTAATTAAGATGTCACTAAAAATCAATAGATAGGTACAATTATTTAGCAGATTTATAATTATTTGAAAATTTTCTTTCATGTATTTATTGTATTTTAAATTCAAATACTTTATCGTGTTAGTTTGGATTATTATTTTTTATCTATTCAGAAATAAAATCATTGAAATATTGTCATTTTGTACTTTATATAGCCTCCTAAAGTCCTAAAATAAATTGAAAACACCATTATTGATTATTTTCGTCGAAATACAGCCTATATAAATATTTTGACGTAAATAAATTGAAGACTATTGAATATTGTTATTATGGCCTTTCATACACGGGTTTTTACTTTTGTGAACGTTAGGAGAGTTATAATTAAGTTATAATTAAGTTTTAATTAATTGATGTATCTAAATATCATATTCATATATACAAAGGAAAATAAACAAAAGATATATATAAAAATTAATTAATGAAAATATAGTTGGTATTCTACTATCTTATATAAATATTAAATAGAAACATCTTATGATATTTTCCAGAATATTTATAGAATTTGTTATTTGGTAGTTGGTATATTGTACTAATCTGGTTATTGCCTATTAGTCATTGGTATCCAATTATATATATACCTATATATAACTTATAATATTATATCATATAGTACTTTGAATCACTAATCTCAATGGTCGAGTTTAAACATCAAACAAAAAATAATAGGTTATAAAGGGAAAAAACAATTTTGATAATAGTTTTTTGATTGGTATTTGTTCCTAAACTTATTGACAAATGTATAAGAAATACTCTTAAAATATTTTTAAGTTGATGTAGGTAATTATATTCATTAAAATTAAAATTAAAATATATTACAAGATTATTAGTATTTAGTACATAGTAATATAATACAGTAGCGTGGGAAGCCTCAACAGCGTCAATTGAAAATTATGAAAACTGTGCACTTATTGACAATGAAAAATAAAATAATATTGTTTATCGTAATTTATTTTACTCATGTTTGATGATATTTATGACACACGAGCACACAAATTTATTATATAATAATATTTTAGCTACGTGAGTATAATAATTTAAGAACGCTGACTGATATTTTGCCTTCCCGTGCACAATGTGCGGCCCTTGCGTAGACAGTGTTTGTCATAGCCTTCCAACGCCACTGATATAAAAATATAATATAGGTACTTCAATCAGTACTTATAGTTATATAGTTATATTATACAATATGTGAGCATGATTAATATTATTAAATTTAATTATTTACATGTATTTGTGACATGTAATTTAGGTGCATCGTTATTTTCAAGTCATTCTAATATGAATATTGAATTTTGTAGACTAGGATATTTACTAATAATTAATAGTTAACTATATTATTAACCATAAAAACAAGCTCTTGTTTGTCATTACATTACTGCTGAGGTAATCATTCACTGTCTGTATACTGTACACAAAGATGTCTGTTTTAATTTTTCGAAATATTTTATCAACTAAAGCAGAACTTATGTCGACATATATCGTAAATGTACGTCAGTACGTCACATCATATGTCATAATTTTGTTGTACAACTCTAGGAAATCAATATTCGGATCTTTGAACATAGGTATAAAATATGCCATTATTACGAAATAATTTTGGTCGTGTAGGCACTAAGCTCTAGGCAGTAATGAATCCTGGACAAAATGTCCAGATACAATCTTTAATACACGGACAAAATGTTCGTGTTATAATTTAAATAATTGTAATATCATAATTTGAATCAATAAAAATGTAAAATTAAAAATTGAAATAAATTATCATTATCATTGTTGGATGTTTGCAATTATGGGATTTGTATCATTTTTCATTGGACTACAAAAATTGCAAAAATGCTACAGTATAGCAATTAACAGCTACCGAATTTTTAAATGATATTGTTGGTTACTGAGTTAAAAACGTAGTTTATTTTAATTAATTTTTACCGATTTGAATAGTGTTTAACAATTTATACAAACAATAATTTGTATTTCAATTATTTCAATACAAGCTTAAGGTTATCCAAAATCTACTCATAGACAACTCATCTTATATAAATTAGTTATATACATTTTTATCGGTGATATGGTCACGGGAGGGGAGCTAGCTAAGGGTAGTTATAGCTCTAAAAAAACACAATATTAATGCAGTACAAGTATACAACACAATAATATCACATTTAAAAAAAAATAAATGTTCCCTCAAATTTTTTCATCGGAAAACAGAAGAAGTTCAAATCAAAATTCTAGCGATTCCATAATATGCAGCTATGGTAGAATATTAAATTAGTAATCATTATTCATATTATACTAACGGATTATCCTGATATATTATTATTTATGTGTTTGAAGGTACTGGATATTTAATAGTTAAGTTTAAGTATTTTGAAATGTTAATTATTTTTACTTATTATAATTAATAATTATATGTAATATGCCAATATCAAAATATGAGTCTAGGTTGTAGGACGTAAGTACATTGAAAATACATTCATTTCAGCATACCATAATATCAAATATCAATAAGACAATAAAAAATTAAAAGATATTATGCTAAAAAGTAAAAATGTTTAAAAAAAACTGTTGTTCGTCGGTCATTTGGGTCAATTTGTTATTATTTATTACCTATACATTTTTATATATATATATTGAAAAAGAAACGGTGCTCCGGTGGTACAGTAAATACCAAATTCGTAATTATATGCACAATAATAATTAATAATACGTACAGAAGAGATATTATTATACGAAAACGGAAGGTAACTACTGTCAATTATCAAGTAACAACATGGTTAGGTTATAGGCCACGAATATATAGCATAATATAATTTATAGCAATAGGTACCTGATTGGCTAACAGAATAATAACTAATAAATTATTAGTATTATATTATTATTAAATAAATATTTATATTTATAAATATATTATTAGTAATAATACATATTACATAATATTGTGTTATTTATACCATTCGTCATTGTTATTTATATAAATAATATCTGTAATCATCCCAAATAAATCTTTGCATGCAGATGTGATGTGGTTTCACCCAGTGATTTTCTCTCTTTGTCTAAATTGATGGTGTCAATGCTAGCATATTGCATTATTGCTTATTACTATTAGTGTTTGTGCACTGGTGTTGAGTGTTAACGGTATCGTTTATCCACGTGACTGTATACGAGTACCGCTAAACGAAAATATCGTTCTCTTTTATATTTTCGGTATAGTTTCAAATTCTGAGCGGAGCGATTTATATTGATTTTACAATGATGAGTGGTTTTTTTTGTGTGCCCATGTCCGTGTGGCGTGTATACACGATAAAAGATTCTTCGTAAGTTGTTGAAAGTGGACATTTAAAAAAATTTGAGCGTAAATCCACAGTCATTATTTACGAGCGTCTGAAATTTTGGCAAAATTCGTAAAAATTATGAAAGTGTGCAAATTATTTTGAGTTGCAAATTCATAAAAAGTTTTCTTTTTATAGGTATCTAAGATTTTAAAACTTAACACAAGATTCCTCATAAATGTGTCTACCTTTATCATAAACACGGTTTTTTATATAGTTATTTTAAATTCAAATTTGGACATCCATTACAGTGACTTTTTAGACAACTAATGTACAGCAGAGCGTTGCCCACTTACTGGCTTTTTCAATTAAAGTGTTATTAATTATTAATTTGATCATTACATACATTTAAATTTTTTAAATTTGAACAATTAGTTCAAACCATCGAATAACTAATAGAAAAATAAATTACTTATAAGTTATAATAGTAATTGAAATATAAAATTGTATTTTTTCAAACATCGTGGTATATACTATACATAGTTCGTTAATTTTGTATGGTTTTTTTTACAGTGGCTCATCATAGTAAATATTTGTATTTTATGTATGTATATGGCACAGGTATATGCAGTTGAAAGGTTATATATATAAATATATTTAATATTTTAATGAACTAAAAGAATTGGAAAGTTGGAACTTGGAAAATGTTTTTGTCATGCATACGGTATACCAATAAAATCTAGATATACCTATTACCTACACATGATACATCTATAAATAATAAATTTATTACATTACTTACATACATATTATATTTTACATTTACGAATTTATGGTTTTATAATATATTTTAACTCATTCTTGGCTATCGGCGTGATTGTAAATAGTATGGCAGCCTAATAAGACATGAAATAAAAATAGAGGTGCTAAAGTACACCCTGCCCCCCTCTAGGTCAGAGTAATAATAGGTGTGTAGGTGCGTAGTGCATATCACACTACCACTACATTTTAACTGTGAGACAATCGTCTCATATCATAATAGTGATAACTAATAATATTAGTGAATCTTCTTATTCTGGAAATGCAATGTACATTTGTTCTAATAGTAATAAATAATAATATTATGTACCTAGTACCTACCCAAAAAATATCAATAATTGATAGTAGAAAAGTGAACTGAATTACAAATGAATAAGTTATAACATATAATTATGTTTATTCAATTTATTGAGTATAAATGTTTCTTATAATTAAACCGGAATACACGATCTACCTACTGGTCCTACTGAGATACCTACTAAAGTACCTACTAAGTGTTAAAATTAAAACTATTTTTTGTTAAAGGAAACAGTGATTTAAAAACTAGATCATTTTTTAAATCAGAAGTAAGTTAGTAACGTAATAATGTGAACTTTCATAACTAACTCGTGCCAATGTGGGTTTTGCTTTCATTGGGCCTATCAATGTTGTAAATATTTGATATTAGTTAAATAAACGATGCTGCATGGGGGCCTCGGGCCAGTGTACGTTGAGGAAAACAGCATATTATAAACATGTTAATGTTTTTACTGATCAGTATTATAGTAATCATAGTGATTAGTGATTACATTTCATGTTTATACTTACGTATTTAAAAGTTGTAAAGTCGGTTCCAAACTCTAATAAAGCTATAATAGAGGTCATTTGAAATAAGACTGTAAGAGAGTTTAATAATTAACTAATTTATGCTTTGTGAATAATTATAAGAACAACTAACAAGAGTACAAGATAACAGCCTCCTATCATAATTATGTGTATATTGAATAATAAATTTATAAATTTTGTATATTATTGATACTCAATAAATGATAATTGATATAATGATATCACAATTAGGATAACCTTATACTTATACAAAGAGTACAGAAGTACAAAAGTATTATATTAATAATTAATTAAACATACTACAGAACTTGATAATAGTTATTAAAATGCTTAATTTTATAAAACTATATTTTTCAAATAATTTATATCATTAAAATAGATGAAATCTTAATCGTAAGTGATTAAAGAAATATTCTAATTCAAACAAAATATCCTATCAAGCATTTTAATTTTAAAATAAGTATACAATTAATGAAGAATGATTCTTGGGTTAATGGATAATTCTATCTTTTTAGTATTTTTACTTTATCTTCTTTTAATGTACATATAATTGTTTTTTTAATTATCAAAATAACTACTATTATTTCAATTTTCAATAATTTGTCAACAAAATAAATACATTTAAATCAAACTGATAATCACACAATCACGTTTATTTGAGAAGACCGATGAATCGATGCATTGATTTTACAATAATGTCTTTTTTGTGTTCATGTGCTCGTTAGTTACCCCCCTAGGTTGTGTCGGGTCGTGTAAAAAACTTTTCATCTGATTGGCTTGATTGGGTTAATTTATTTATTGGGAAATTAGATATTTTAACAAGGCTGGGCATTAACGAGTTAAAAATTAAAATTAAGTTAAAACGTTAAGTTAATTAACTCGTTACTTTTTTTTTCAAATTAACTTTTAACTTAATAAGTTACTTTTTTTCAAGATTAACGTGTTAACTTAAAGTTAATTTTATTCCAAAAATATCTAAATTAAGTTAATTTTCGTCCGAAGAATAACGCAAATTTTTTAATGTGTTTTTACTTTGATGTATCATTTTAAATTTACCCAGTAATTTTCTTGGACGTAAAGAAAAACTATCTAATAAACCATATAATATGACTGGATTTTTTTTTTGCAAATTAGCAAATTTTAACTTTACACTAAGTTAAGTTACTTTTTTTTTAAAGTTAACTTTTAACTTAACTTTAATTAATTATTTTAAAATAACTTAACTTACCAAGTTAAAAAAAATCGTTAACTTGCCCAGCCTTGGATATTTATACCTATATAAAAGTATTTTAGATATTTTGTTATAAGTAGGTAAATCAAAATATAGTAGTCGTAGAAACTTGAAATATTCCACCATTGATTATAAATACCATTATTTAAAATCAATGATTCCACAGAATTTACACTATATTATATAAATTATAATTTTCTATACAAAATAAGATTTTAAAAATATTCAAATTAATTTTAAACTATAGGATTTTTAAATTAGATTTTTTCCAAAAAAAGCTTGATAATTCAATTCAAGATTACTCATAATTTTGAAACAACCTAATATTACCCATTGGACATACATACACACATACATACAACATACATAATATGCACATTTTTTTTAATAGTCATCGTTTCAAATGTTGACACATTTGATATTTAAATAATACATTTCAAAGATCACAGCTTTGGTTATTTTGTTGTAAATTACAAATACTTGTAGTTGAGTAGTTCAAAATAAATTATTCTGAGAGACATGAAACTTTTCACCATTACTGCAGTTATTATTATTTTCTATGTTAACAATTAATTGTATTAATATTAATACCTTTTAAACTATTTATCTATACCATTAAGTATATTCACACCGGTCATTACGCTATACGGGTACGTAGGAACAGTTAGGTAGTAATATTAGGTAGATAAAATAATATAATAATAATAATTACTAGGTATAGTTAAATAATTAATATTAAAGAGATGAGATTTGTTTAGTGCTAAAAATTAGTTCAATAATTATACTATTTTATTAATAGAAATAAAAATGTACCTATATTAAAATTTAAAATACGTACTAACTCTACTCTACAAATAGTTTTTTATTTGCAAATTTGCAATGATTTATTATTAAATTTAAATTTAGCACATCCATTACCGTATTGCGTAGTAAGTGACAATATTTACGCTCCAAACGACCACACCTACCTACTATTATACAGAAAAGCGGTTTCCCCGATTTGTTAATTATATTCTAGGCTTTTTTGTTTTGAAAAATATTAGAGCACGTTTCACGTATAACGTATAAGAACCAATAACGGTGGCACCCATGACGGTTACTCGTTAATTTAGCCATTAGCCAGTAGGTTGAACAAATTTTTGAAAATACATCGAATTTATTATAATATTACCATAATATAGTATAAAATAAAATATGGTATTCTATACGCATTATAGTTATTATTATCTTATAACACATAATATTTATAAGTAGATAACGGGTTATGTAGAATGGTATGGAATAGGTTCAGTATAAAATAAAATAACTTAATTAGCATAAATATTTTCAAAATTGTATTGTGTACCTAATACAGTAATACCTATAGTGAAATGATAATATACTATAAATGTGAAGGCAAAAAGTTTTAAGTCCTAACGATTAATATTTTTCTTTAATAACAATACCTTGGGTTATTTAAGTTATTTGAATAACCAATTTAAATTTCGTTCGGCGTCACTGCAGCTGTCTAGACAACCCGTTCATCGATGAGTTCATGTATGCATAAGTGTTGTTTTTATCTTCATGCAAGTAAGCGTGTTTCATACTTATATATTATGGTATATTTTTTTATATGTGGAAAAATTAAGTACATACTACATTTTAAGGAATAATTAATTATAAGAAATATTTCTGAAAAAATACTTATTATATGTTAATAAGATAAACGATTATGTATTTTGTATATTTTCATTTATTATAATATTAGATTATAAAAGTACTATTGATGTTTATGTTCATTGTATTTTACTAAAAATAATATTATGGGCTATGGAATAAAATAAATATTATTAGGCTATTATTTAGCGCAATATTGGTCTATCGACCCAGAAAATGACCAAGCGCAATAAATTGGTAACATAAAAGCACATTTTAAGCACAATTGGTAAACTCCTATAATAACTAACCATGAATCATAATAATGAGTTATGACTATTGGCCATTGGTATTTGCCATTTGGTGAGCTAGTGTTGTTATATTGTAGTGAGCCTTATTATCATTAATCGGACTCTATATAAGGCGAAGCATTGGTTTTAAGCTCGGTTGCCATTTTTTTTTAAAAATGTGTTCTAACAAATTGGGTAAGTGTGGTGAAGTTAAGTGAACTGATGTCCTTGAACCATTTAACTTAAGTAAGTAAACAGTTTTATTTCTTATCCGGCACTTTTGGATTTAGAAGTTCGTGGTTTTGGCTACCACCCTCCCACCATTTTCTTATGTGCTAAACAGCATCCTGTACAAACTTTTACCTCAAAGGGACATGGAAGGGATCTCCGGTGCCTTTGGAGTTAGGCGTTCGCGGTTTTGGCTACGCCTCCATTTCCCCGTGTGCGGAACAGCGTCCTACGTGTACTATATATACTATATCTATCTATCTATCTATCTATCTATATTCTATATATATAAATATAAAAATTAAATATACATTTCCCTTTGACGCGGCATCACACGTGAAAGGCTGGAACGATTTCACTAATTCTTTTTTTGTCAGGGGAAGGTTCTTAAGTAAGATAATTTTAAGAAAATCTACCGGAAAATTAGGAAATCTTGTATGTAGGTGCCATCTGTCCAGCAAGAAAAGAATAGTAAATAATAATATATTTTTGTTTATTGTAAGGTTGCTATAATGCTATTGGCAATGATTGAATAATGAATAGACTTGTAGCTATAATGCTATATAGCTTAGTAAAAATGGTATTCCCAAGACTAATTTTTTGACACAATATATGCGCATCATAATATCAACGTTTAATAAAACATTCATAATTAAGTACGCACTTTGAGGCGTCTGCAATTCACCGCAGTTGGATTTCCTACCTGAAAATATACTGCGTGTCTCACGCATACAGAACATACAAGCGTGTCTCTCGGGTGATGATCGATGAAAATGTTTAAGTTTTGAACATCAAACGTCAAACCGAATATTAAATAATCGAATTTTACAAAGTTTGAATCATAGAGAGTTGGCATATATTTTAACGAGTAACGAAGTGAACGGGATCAGCTATAATAAATTATATACAATTTATGTGTTTTTGAGTCCTTGAACTTATACTTATAAGTTATAATATTGCCAATTGATTTCACCAGAGGTAACTTTTGCCCGAGTAACGCCGGGTGGAACAGCTAGTATATTATTATTTTATAATTCACTATAATTCGAGTATCTGATTGTTGATTTAAGTACCGAATCTGGTTGGCATACCGAAATAAATGTCATGTGTACTTAATTATTAATTAGTATAGAACCTATGATAAATATAACTATTTACTGTACAATAATAAATAATAATATAATATGTACCTACCTATTATTAAAATACCTATATAATATTATTGCTCTATGATAAAATATAATATAAAAACATTTATCATGTATATGTCATTGTAATGCTAAAATTAGTATAGTATTTAATTTTATAATTACCAGTATTTATTAATTATTATTTAGGTAACATAAATACAATTAAAGTTATCGGTTTGAGAACAGAGAACACTATAGGTTATTTTTATTTAATAATTGACACAATTATTAGTTAGAGCTATCAAAAAAATAAAAACCCTACAATACAGATAAAGTTCTTCCCTATGCGTTATGGCATTTTGCTAATTCTACTATAAGTACAAGGGTTGTATATAATAATTATTGTCCCGTACAAAAAGTTTTTGTCATGTTGTACATTTATAAGACGGAGACAAATGATAAAATATGCGGGCGTAGTGTCCAGGCGTCCTATTAACCATTTTGATTTATGATCGATTTAAATTCAAAAAGTGCTGGATGCGGGTATCCCGTAGACGGTCAGCGAATAACTTAATAAGTTTAATTATTATTTATTACCAAGAACATAATATTATGAACATGATAAATCTATAATTAATTCAAGAATGAAAAATATATTCAGGTAGGTATATTAATTGTCTAATAATTACTATTGGCGAAGCAGATTAACAAAACGCGCTCTGGTGGAAACAATTTGTACCTTCCGATTCGGGATGTATAGATATCCTGGAGCGTGTATATTATACCACACACATTTAAAGTCGACACGCAGTTAGATTGGACGCGCGCACCAATTTTATTTTCCTTTGACGCGAGATACAGAGACCGACAGTATTGTCGGGAAGAAACACGCGCTGTTCATACGAATTTTGCCGCGTCAACTGTATTCTTGTCTTTGACTGTACCGCGTACGCCATTCAACACTCCACGCGACGCACAATACGCGCCTTGTGATCACGGTTTTAGCTAACAGCTCAGATAACATATTATTTCCCATTTATCTAGATAAGATAAAAGATAAAAATATACCGTCTAGATAAAACACAACACTGTTGCTATGCCATGTGTGGCTCACGGCTCACACGTGAATTTCGGTTTGGCTCACGAAAATTTAATAAGTTCATTGTTTGTTTACATATGGGGTTGCCATTGGTTACAGAAATAAAACTGTCACGCGTTGCTATATGATTTTATTGAAATAAAAGTAAATAATATGTGAATAATATTTGTTATTCAAATGTGTTTGTACTGTTGGTATCTTAAATAACTGATACTCATTCATGTCGGCGATGCCGCAATAACTATCTGACCAATTCTGACAACAATTTCGGAGATTGTTTTTAGATATACCTATCGGTCATCAGGAAACTTTAGAAAGTAGTTTGAACCACATTAAAAAATGTACCAACTGCTATATCCTACGACACAGGAGATTTGCAATACGCCCATTGCCCATCTTGGTAGAATTAGTTCACAAATCACAAAGGCATATTATACGATGTACAGTGTACATTTGTAGCTACACCAATGACGATTTACCAGTGTGAATTGAGGTACACTAAAACCGAGATAGCACTGTATTTTAGGAATCACGGACATTTCCCCCCCCCATTTTTTTTTTATAGTTTACTATTTAATAATATAATATCATTATTTAATACAAAATAAATTTATGCCTATTGTCTAATATTTTCAAATATTTTCATAAATATAAGAAATAAATTATAGATGTATATTTTTGATCAACTGAATTACTTGAATTAAATTCACAAGCAATATTATTAAATTGTTAAATATTCAAACTAGTTTAACAAAAAAAAAAAACAAATAATTATGAACAAAGGCTAAAAAATATAAGTTAAGAAATAACAAAAGAATCAGGAATTAAATGTTTTTTTACAAAATTTTTCATTTTTAGGTCAGAATTTTTAACCATTTTTATTAATTATTAATTATATATTACTTTATACTTACTTTTTAGATTCTGAGCGGAGCCATAAATGTATTGATTTTACAATTTTATTATGTGTGTTTTTTTATTTTTATTTTTTGTGTTTATCATCACCCTTTAGGACAATAAAAATGATAGAATTTTCTTGAACAATATCTTTTCTGATAGAAAAATGAATCTAGTTGGACAAAAGCAAATTTTAGAGTAGTTTTCAAAAGCGAGATCAAAAATTAAGGAAGAACGGGAATTTTTACGAAAAATCTGTTTTCGAGAAAATCGATTTTGGTTTTTGGTGCAACTCTAAAACCAACGACCGTAGGTACATGAAATTTCACCGAATGTTTATATTAGCATTTTCTATACACGATAAAATTTTGAAAATAATTTAATTCTTTTTGTGCTGTTTACGGACATTGTCAGTTTTCATTTTTTTTAGTTTTTTTTTTCTATAAATATCAATAAAATTGTATTTGTTGTGTAAAAAAGCGTGAAAATTTAATGCAAGGCTCCTGATATATTGTTACAATAGTAGTTGAAAAATATTAAAAATACATAGGCACAATTTTTTTTCATAAGCATTGAAGTTTGAATTTTGACAAAATTTATCAAATTTTAATTTTAATAATTATTTTGTAGATAAAATTATAAAATGTTCAACTTTTATAGCCAAGGATTAAAAATTTAAAACAAAGTTCCACGTAAATAGGTAAATATATAAATTACTTTATTCACAATAATATCATCAAATATACTTAGTAATGACTGACCGTTTTAGCTCAGAATCGTTTTTCTTATACAATGATATTCTATCATTGAATTCAAATTTAACACCATCCATTACGGTGACCCACTTGTAACCTACTGTACAGCATAGTGACATCCACTTGCCCACTTTTTTTTTTAAAATTTTTATTGTTTCAAGTAAGTAGTTTAGTTGATTAAACATATACTTTTATAATCTATTATATTTATGAAAATAAAAACTATATATTTTATGTTTTATTTAAAAAAAAAATCATATATAATAATAAATAATATCATATTATTAAATTCAATATTATTAGTCAATAATTAACTTTAAAAAAAAAAGGGAGGAAATGTTCGCATCAAAAATATATCGGGGGGGGGGGGGGGAGGGAAATGTCCATTTACCGTATTTTAGTTTAGATAGTTTATTTTATGTTTGTTCATTTTTTCCGGGTGAAGTTGGGAACTAATTAAGATGATTTTCTCTATGGAAATTTGACGTCAACAAAAGTCAATACGTTACTATTTTTTTTCGATATTATGGTTGTGATGAGGAGTGGGGGCCACCGTCAAAAATACGCAAAACTAAAATTAACCGTTTTTCGCTAGAACCAGCACAGAACGGTTAGATAAATTTAAAAAAAAATCATTTAAGTTGTACAACACATATAATTGTAACTACTCTCTTTCCATGCTGGTTTTAGAGTAAAAACACCGAAAGATAATAATATTATGGATAAAACCTCATACCTATATATTCTGTTTTTAAATACTGTCTGTATTTCTTGATTTTATTACTTTTATTAAAAAAACTGTAACTTTTTTATCATAAGTGTACTATTTTGAAAAATGGATATAATGGTGTATCCGAAATATTATTATTGTTTACTTAAAAATATTATTAATATGCAATAGCATATAGCACATTAGCATTTAGTAACTACATACTATAATGAGTCAAAATACTTTGAACGGTGTAGTATGATTGAGAACATTTTACCTCTTCAGTAACACGATTGAGAACGATTTTCGGTACCAATAGATCAAAGAAACAATATTTTGTACAATTGTACCTTATATTCAAACGATTGAGAACGATTTTTCGAGCGACGTTGTCGTTTATCTTATTTTATCGCTTATGGCTTATCGTTTAATTTTTATAATAGTGATCTTCGACCATATAAACTAATAGACGCGGCATACGGCAAATATATTGACGCCAACATCGTATACTGTGTGACGTCACGTTTGGGCAATACCATCGACTGACTATCATAGTATACAATGCCAACGCGGCAACGCTATTGCAATAATTTGGTGCTAATTTTTTAAATGCCATAATCATTTTTCTAATTACAATATTATTGACGTATTGTCTTTTATGGATAGTAATGTAGTAGATATATTACTATATTAGTACAATAGTACCTATAATATAGGTGGCAATGGCCATCCCGTTATCTCGATAAATAATTTATAAAATATCTGGCATAGGTACTGTCTGATTTTATACATCTCTTATAAGTAATTAATTATTAATACCTAGTTATTAGTTTAATTGTAATTATTTAACTATACATATAAATTTCATATATTTATAATAAGTAATATTATATCATTAAAAGACTAAATATGATCTTAAAAACTGTACAATTTTAACAAAAATAAGCTCTATAATACATACATATAAAATTATTAGTGTTTTTCAGGGTTGTTAAAAAACATGTCAAAAAAAAATGTTTAAAACGATTTTTATGTTTAAAACAAGTTTTTATTACAACGTGATTATTTCAGTAAAAAATATTTTAAACATGTTTTGTAATATTATGTTATAAACGCACCTAATTTTAAAATTAAAACTTGTATTTTTTAATTTAGCAATTAATAAAACATTTTTACGAATTTTTTTACGAACTTTTAGCATGAGCCAAAAAGCCAGTAAATGTACCTACATTGTATGACTTTCGACTTGCGTGAGTCGTTTGACAATTAGACAGTTTGACATTATGCATTATTTAATATTTTCATTATTTGGTTTTATACATTCAAAATCAAGAAATCCTTTGGGTGTCGAGAAGTGCTCAAAATTGGTAACTGTTTTTAAGCATCTCAACAAATATAATATTATATAATTTATGGCATATACCATTACATAAAATTATAATAGGAAGTTTCATTAATTTTTTGTTTTAAGCATCTCAAAAAGTAATATTATATTATAGTATATTAATATATGCCATTATGTAAAAAGAAGTTTTGTTAATTTTTATTTTTATTTTTAAGCATCTCAACATTCTCAACAAGTAATATTATATTATTATATATTAGTGTATTATGACATTATATAAAACCTAGTATCTACCCAATGACCCAAGTTGCCCCGGGTTAATTAATAAAAAAAAAACCTAAAGAGGAAATTTTTGTTGTATTTTT
>NC_042494.1:37294772-37299350 GCF_005508785.2 Acyrthosiphon pisum | reverse complement strand
TTAATTGTTTGCCCAAACGTGACGTCATATCACTAAACATGTGGGCTACATAATTGTTCACGTACTAGTATATGATAAGACGCGTCTATTAGTTTATATGGTCGAAGATAGTGATGAAGATAATAAATACGATAACGCCGCTTACTTATCTGCAGATATTCGACTGTAAATAATTGCCAATTCTGAATTCGGTGATTAGTGGTAACAACGTAATATAGTGTGTAACAAAGTGTTGGTAATGTTAAGTATAATAGAAAACTTTAAAATTATAACGTCTGAAAGCAGAAAAGATGTTGCAGTACCTACCTATATTGGCTTTATTAAATAATTATAAATATTTATTTGTAAGACAACGCAAGTCGCAAAGACGGATTAATGAAATCGAAATGTTCCAACTTTTCATACATCAAATGATGAATATTATAATTATCACGTAAGTAATAATAATCAAAAAATTGAAAGACAAATTTTAAGAGAAAATTTTAAGCGAAAAACTGATGAAAATACATCTACAAGACCTTTAAAAATGATTAGAATTGAGTTACTAAATGGTGACTTACCAAATATTACGCACAATGATATTATACATCAGTGCGAAAGGCGACTTATGAGAAGAAGAAAAAACAATTTACCCTAATTCTTCAAATATACTCGTATACCTCAATTGAAGAATTATATGCAAAATAATGATTTATGTTTATTTAAAAGTGATCAATTTGATTTGTTCCTGAAACCAATGACTTCATTCGTATAACAATAAGCCAAAATTTAAATTTTATGTCGAAACAAACCAAATTTTTCGGAGATGGTACCTACTTATAATTTTGCACCAATATTTTTTTTACAATTAGGTATATACATTACACACATACGTAAACGGTTTGTGTGTGCCTATTACTTATTTTTTTTACCAAACAAAACAAAACAAATCAAATTTACATTAAAATGTGGAAGTATCTCTTGCAAATATATATTTTAATCTTAAGCTGACAAATAAAATATAAATATTTTATACATTTTTAACTGTAAAATAATTTGTAGATTTTCAGTTTTTTACACTTGTCAAAAATTGAACTTTAAATGCTTATTTCAAAACGAGTCAAAATATTTTGAAAATTGTATCAAGTATAGAAAATGATAAAAAAAAAAACATAATGTGTAAATTGCGAGTGTCCACGGTTATTCATTTTTGAATAACAGTAAAATAAGAAAATTGCTCCATGAGAAATCGAGTGAATATCCAATGTTGTAAACAATTGAACTTCAAACGATCATAAAAATTATTGTTGATTTACGCTCAACTTTTTTATTATTTTAAAATAACAAAAACTTATCCTCGTAACCTAACCTAACCTTGTATAACATTTTCAAGTTTTTTGACCGAACGAAAAATGAATTCCTTAATACTTTTCTTAAATTTGTTGTGGTTTCATTATGCAATAGACATAAGTCATTCATAATAATACGGCGTATTTTGCTGCATGCCTTCTACTAAAGTACAAAATATGTACAATACATTATTACTTATAAGTCAACAAACTCGAGCCACTGCCACAGGATTTGTGAAACCTGTGATTACTGATTGATAATTTTTCATTCATTACTCGGCGCTGTTGATTCAATTATCAAAATCGTAAACAAACTTTGTTAAAAGACAAAAAACCACCTAGTATTATTACTTATTAACAGATGCAGACAAAATTCATGCAGTACAGTAGGTTACAAGTGGGTCAGTGTATAATGGATTGTATTAAATTTGAATTCAATGATATCATATCATTTTATACGAAAAACGATTCTGAGCGCGAGACGGTTTGTCCGTCTCGATATTTTATATTTTATTATAGCCTGTAAGTTGAATTAATATTATAAATTTCAACAAAATAACTAAAATCGTTATTTTTATTTTAAATTGTTTCTATGGTGATAAACAAAGCGCTAGAAATTAAAATCCCATTTTTAGCGGTTTTTGGTAATTTGTCTGCGGTTTTTCCCGTGGCACTAAATAACTATTGAGAAAATCGACCTCCCTAAAGTACTATCTTGATCCAATTTGCTAAAAGATAAGGTACTATATGTTCAAATCGAAGCACTGTTTCTGGTAGAAATTTTGTATACAGGATTAAAAAAAAAACAAAATAAACATCATTGTAAAACCAATAACTTCCTTGCTCCGCTCAGGATCTAAAATATAATATTAATTTGTATAGTTTACCTATTTAGTTTTATAATTGTATTAAATTTATTTTTATTTAAGGGGGCGCCAATTTTTTTTTGCACCGCGGGCGCAAAATGTCTAAATGCGGCATTGACCGTTAACACACACAAAAAAAAAATAAACACATCATTGTTAAATATTAATTTAATACATCATTGCTGCGATCAAATCTAAAATAAAATAAAAACTCTTCAGTATGAAATCAATTTTGTCCAGCTGAATCTAAAGCTTTGTGTTTGTACATATTATACATATGTCGTTAATACAAAAAAAAAGATACTCGTGTACCAAGTATTCTACTTACCGGAAAATATGATATATTTACTCATATATTTTTATTTAGTTTTATTACGGGAAAGTACCCGTAGGCCATTACTTGAGCTATTATAGAGATAAGCAACAATATTATTTTAATGGTCATACAATAATACTATTCAATAATATCTAAATAGCAATTATCCTGGTAAATATCTAGTAAATTACCAGTAAGGCAGTAAATATCCATGAAGACCATAGATAATAAAGACATAACGTCTTATCGGTGACGAATGAAATCATTATAGGAATTGAGGCCAATTGATTATTAAATTATTTGATTATCATTTTACATATTATCATATAAAATTATAATCAAACGGCCTGAATTTCTTATCTATATTGGACCGGAAAATTAATGCTTATGTCATAGCCATGTCTTTATTATCTATATTCTATAAGTTGACAACTGAGATAGATAATAAAAATATGAATAGAGCATAACGGTCTTATCAGCGGTAATCAAGTGGTCCAATTAAGGCCAAATAAGTACACCTAGAAATTAATTATTAATTATTATAAAGGCTCTCTAAGTACACCTATATCGAGTATCGACTATTAATATAAAAGGGCCTCAATTGCCTCCCCCTTCAGAACCGCGGCCTCAAAAATATTTAACATAGGCGTGGTCCTATACCTATTAGCTAAATTTATTATCATGGCTTAAAGTGAGAAAAAATTCCAGAGGGGACTAATGTCTCCATATAGTCTAAGCGTTCCATACATAATTGTGTGTATAATGTCTAATGTTTACAATCCTAATTTGTTAAATGGGACGTTTTTTAACCGATGCCCGCGGTAGGGGACTGAGTCCCCCTGCGTTCCCCATCACTTTAACCCCTGTTTATTATCTATGACCAAGATCTATAATAACTTACTTTTAGATATATTATGTAATGGATATATGGATATATGGATATATTACTTTAGTCTGTGTTATGTCTTTCCACCTAGCTGTGTGGTCGTGCGGAGACCTTTAGGCAACAGATTTGTTAGACCACCAACCAAAAGAGGAATACATTGTGGTGGTCCATTTATACACAACGCAATGACGTAAACACATCATAACAATATATAACATAATAAAATACTTGACAATGAATAATGATCATCTTCTGCAATACATTAAGTAAATTTTAGTTTGATCAATTGTTGTTAATCGGTACCTATGTAAAAAAGGTAAAAATCCATACACTTTTTTGGTAGGTAGGCAGAATTTTACGGCATGTAGCATACTCCACCAACAAAGTAGAGGTAGGTACTAGGTAGCATACTACAAGAGTACAACAAAAAATATAGAAATGTAATTATTTACGTAAACGATATATCTAGTTAAATCGAGTAATATAAGATTCCAAATTCCACGATTGGGAACAGACCTTTTCACATAACACGATTGAGAACGTTTTTAACTGCTGTTTTTCGTGCAGCGTTTCCGGATTTGGCGTTATATTTATATAATAAATGAATTTAATATTATTTGTACAAATGTTGTTTTATTTTCAAATAATCAAATCGTATAAGGTATAATAATTGTTTTCTACTTTAAGAATAAGATAGGATAGGTGGGTACGACATAGAAAAAAAAAAAAATAGAAATTCATACCAAGGAAAACATTTAAAAAAAGGTGGGTAAGTGGATGTCGCTCTGCTGTACAGTAGATTACAAGTGGGTCACTGTATAATGGATGGTATTAAATTTGAATTCAATGATATAATATCATTGTATAAGAAAAACGATTCTGAGCAGAGACGGTATGTCAGTCTGGATATTTTATATTGTTATTATTTATTTTATAATATTATATATGGTATTAAAAAAAATTGACCTATAATAGGTACCTATAATAAATTCCAAATTAATCAAATCACAATATCCATTAGGTACTTATAACGTGTTATACAATATGTAATTTCGTCCAAATTTGAACTTAAAATGACTATAAAAATAAACTGCGTAAATGTATTTTTTAGTATTTTTTGGTTAACAGAATTAATTACTTACGTGGAATCTTGTTTTTAAAATTTTTCTAATTCTTAGATAC
>NC_042494.1:37292596-37294058 GCF_005508785.2 Acyrthosiphon pisum | reverse complement strand
TCATTTTTTTTAAAGTTACACCAAAACCCAAATTCAATTTGTGAAAAATCGATTTGCGTAAAAATTCCCGTTTTTCGTTAATTTATCAAATCAATATTTTAAAGTCTAGTGTTGGACGATATTGATTTTTTTAATTTCGAGTCGAGTCGAGTTCAAAATTCGAGTACTCGACAAATGCCGATTATTAAAAAAAATTTGAGTACTCGACAAATTCCGAATATTAAAAAAATTCGAGTACTCGACAAATGCTGAGTATAAAAAAAACTCGAGTACTCGACAAATGCCGAGTATTGAAAAGATGTGAGTACTCGACAAATTCCGAGTACTCGACAAAATGGTCGAGTATTTTTAAATTGTACTAAAAATAGATTTTCCAAAAATATTATATTTTCTTTCATACAGTTATATAATTAATTAAAACTATTGTTATCAATCTAAACTATCATGTATCACCTTCCTGGTATTCATATCGGATATATGGGTTCTTTCAGTTATTTATAGTTTTAACATTTATTTTTCAATAAATTACTATTTATAGTATTTTTAATAATAAAAATAATAACATGAGTACTTGATTCAAAGCGAGTACTCGTATTTACAAGTCCAAAAAAAAGTTCAGTTGAGTCGAGTCGAGTACTCGAACTCGACTCAAAAATTTTTCCAAAGTCGAGTACTCGACCAACACTATAAATTTAAACACTAGGTAGTAGGTACCTTTTATTATTTTGTTTTATTTGTATTTTTGTAACATAGTTACAATGTAACATTGTATAACAATTAATAATATATCTATTATTAATATCGAATAGTTAAAAAAAAATACTTTTAATTGAATCCTCGAACAAAATAAAACATATTCAGAAAAATAAACTTGGCAACGTAGCCTAAATAACGTTACCAATAGTTCGTTTTTCGGTCAAAAAACAAATTCTTTGATAGCCGACATTCGTTTGCAATTGAGTTATAAAAAAGGTATAACGTTCGCAATCGTGTTGCACCCGTTAAAATCATGGTTCTATTTACGCAAGGACAAAATAAACATTTCTCCTGGTTCCACGTGGCTGGGGGCTGGAGCACATACTGACTGAAGACACCAATATTGTATATCTGTAAACTATGAATTATGATGTGTAATATTATATTTTGTTAAAAAAAATCTATCATTTTTCATTATGGTTATTACTAACGAGACGGAAACTTTTGACTAAAATAAATTTTTCCCAGAGTGCAATAATAACACATTTTATGTAATAAATAATAATTCGTCGTATTACCTCCGCCGGGAGGCCTCTGCAATTTGTTTAATCTGATATTTTATTTTTATTTTATTTAGTTTATATTTACCATCAAATTACTCTTATTGTTCTTTTTTTTGTACGAATAAGACTTATGAACCAAAAAAAAAAAAATTTTAATTGATTTTCTGTTTTTCTCTAACACACGCGCGACATAGTATTTTAGA
>NC_042494.1:37272616-37291371 GCF_005508785.2 Acyrthosiphon pisum | reverse complement strand
ACACAGATAATCTTCTTACCATCAAGTTTCATAATAGGTCGATTCACTCTAATTGTTAAGCTAACGGCATAAAACGTAAACTGCTGAGCGTAAATTTGGTATGTTACGCGTTTGTAAGACCGCGGAGACAACAAATGCGGGTGTGGCGTCCTCTTAACACTTTTATTTTTTTCATTAATCTTGATAACATTTTAAGGTCTTCACAGTCAATGGGGGGGGGGGGCTATAGCCCCCCTTAGCCCCCTGGATAGCAACAACAAGACATCTCCAATTAATACAATTTTCCTGTTCGTATAAGTAGTAGCATTGAGTATAGATAGTATACTACTATCTATACTCAATGGTAGTAGCCACTATAGCCAGTGACAAATTGTCAAAATCAAATTTGTATGATCTCAAAACAAAAAAATAAAACTTGGAATTTCTAATTATTTATAATAAACATACTAATAAACGAATTAAAAAATTAAAAGTTAAGTTAATTTTAACTTTCTTAAATTCAATTTTCATTACCTTAATTATTAACTTAATAAATAACGAGTTATTTGTAACCAAATCCAAGTTACGTTCAATTATAAATAATAAAATAATAAATATATTTCAATTACTATAAATTGATGATGTATATATGCATATTGCATATTGCATAAAGTCGTAAAATGGTTAGATGAGGTACTGGTAAAGCCGTAAAGGTAATAGGTAAAAAGGTGGGTAATTGGATATCGCTCTGCTGTACAGTAGGTTACAAGTGGGTCACTGTAATAGTGTATAGATGGTGTTATATTTGAATTGTATACGAAAAACGATTCTGGGCCGAAGACCTATGATATTATATTACTAAGTATATATGATGATATTATTGTGAATAATGTAATTTATTTACCTATTTGCTTGGAACATTGTTTTAAATTTTAAAATAAAATAAATAAATATATAAAAATAAATAAATAAATAAATACATTTTAAAAATAAAATATAAACAACCAGTAAAAATGTCATGTATCTACGTCATCACAAAAAAAATAAAATAAAAATAAAAAAACACACATCATTGTATAATCAATACATTCATTGCTCCACTCAGAATCTAAAGAAATAAAAAACACACATCGATGATCATTGTAAAATCAATACATTCATGGCTCCACTTGGAATCTAAAAATTGAAAAACAAAAATGTCTGTAAGCAGTTTAAAACTAGTCAAAGTATTTCGAAAATTTTATCAAGTATAGGAATTGACAAAATGAATAAATGGTATAAATACATAGACCTGTTCTATGTATAAATGTCAAGCAAATTATTTTATTTTTGAATTACAACAGAATAAAATAATTGAGTGAATATCCAACGTTGTAATAATTTGAAATTCAAACGCTCATAAAAATATAATTTGACTTTCCGGTAGACATTTTTTGGGGGAAACGTAATAATTTCCGTTTTCCTTAATTTTTGTTTTCCGGTGCTTTTGAAAACTACTGGGCATTTTAAATGTTGACCTTCTAAACACAACAACTAGATTCACTTTCCAATCGAACAAAATACTGAAGTTGAAATTTGAAGCATTATTTCGACTATTTATCAAGTACCCCGACACAAAAAACACACATCATTGTAAAATCAGAATCTAAAATACTTAACGATGTTAACATTTTTTTGGGGAGGTTACAAGAGTGTCATTGATTTGATTCTGAAAAGCATCATATTTTTTATATGGGCCCCACAAAAATAGTTATGCTTTATGTGGGCACCCCTGTTCTTTAGTAAGTAATGCCATACACTGATACACTACACTATATAGTATACTATATCCAGAAGTACAGTACTACAGTAGTACAGTCTACACACTACTGAGTACTGATAGCTAAATATCACTATGTATATGTAAATATGCAATTATGTATGTATTACATAAATTTAAAAACGTAGAAATAGTTTGCTAGTTTGCATTTTTTTTTTAAACCATGTCAGTAACTAATTATTTTAGTGAACGATCATTTTAATTTCTTAAAAGAATAAAAAATGTATTATAATATCATCACTGTGCCACGAAAAAGTGGGATGCCTTAAGAAACTTTCGTTAGAAAGCGTTGTCACAGCAAGAATTTATTTTGATGAAAATAAACACGTTTGCAGATCAAGGTCATAAAATAATTTTTCAAACTAATAATATTATAAGTAACTACTATTTATTTTAATGTTTGCTTGTTATTTAAATTGTATTTTGTAGTTCGATGTTTTTTATAAAACAGACGTTTTAATAGACTACTTTAAAGAATACAGTGTAATAGTGAAATGCATATTATATTTGTGTATACTTTTTATTTTCCTACACTAAAGCCAAGTCCTATTATTTTTATTTTGTCTCGGCCTTATATTTTGTAAATCAGGCTTTGGACTTAAAATTAAAACGCATGCATGCAGACCACGAACAATAGCGAATAGCGAGAAAACATTAATTTATCCCTTGAATGGTGTAATCATTAACTGATGAATATTTTTTAACACCTGGTTAAATTTTTGGAAAGTTGATTCGATAATCTTAATAAGTCTGAAAAGTAAAATTTAAAAATAATATTTTTGTAATATTATCCTGACTAGCATTTTTTATATGTTTATATTAGATATGTTATCCAAATATATACCTACTTAATTGGTGTGTAAAAACTTATGGTTTACATTTTAATTGATAAACAAATTAATAATTATAATAATAGCGGTATTGTTGTAGTGACCTCGTGGCTTAACACTGAATATTGTATTACAGATACCAATAAATAATAATAGGTACAATATACCAATGCATTATCCAATTGTGATAAATTATGGTTTTTACTGTATTTTTCTACGAAATAATTGTAAAATGTTCGAGATTTTATATTAATTTCAAATTTGTCAAGCTTTTTTGCTGAGCATTAAAATTTAGAATTAAAATTTAACAAATCTCGACATTCGTAAAGGATTGTATAAGCGACATACTCATTAGCCACAGATACATATATATACGTCAGTAGGTTCAACAGAGCGATTTACCAGGTTATTTTTATATAAGAAAATATGTGGAATGTCTGGTTTCTGCGAACACACCCTTCACATTTTATATGAGAGATATACAGCCCATGTATAGGTACATATAAATATATAATATGGAACCAAATACCCTAAATATAATACTTAACAATTGGTGTAATATGTGAATAGGTGTGCCATGTGCGTATAGCTTCTCGAAAAATGGACGATGCATTCCGTAGTATAAGGAAGTAACACAAAATACAAATACTATGGCCAACGAATTGTCAATAGGTACAATGTACATGACTTGTATCGCCAGAATGCCTGTTATTGCGATTCACACTAATATAAATATTATACAGTATACACAGCACGTCATGTAATAAATAAATTATAAACTCGGCTCTATTTTTTTGGTTAACAAAAATTGTACATGTAAACTTGGCTCAGATTTTTCAAGCAATATGCATTTAATATGTGAGTTGGGCCCAGTTTTTGAAACTCAGTATTTACTATATTTCGTTTTGAGAATTATTTGTCATCATCTATTTGGATATTCAACATACCTAAAGGCAATTTTATCATCGTCCACTAAAAAGGTTTTTTTTTTTTAATGAAATTGTAAATATGTGTTTAAAATACATTTATTTGTTTAACAAATTGTAATTATTGTACTTACAAACAAATGAAATACATAATATACATAAAATGTAATGTGTGTAAGTTAGTACTGTATATGCAATGTTAAATATTATAAATTATTTTAAAATAGTAGGTATAAGCCCATGTGTAGATATTCATTATTATCGACAATTTGTTAATATATTTTATTATTTTGATATTTTTGAAGAGTATTAATTATTTTTTCTAGTTTTTAATGTTTTTATATTATACTGTTTTTTAACACAAATAGTTTTTGACGGATATAATATATAGTCGGATGTCGACAGACGAGGACACGATGTTAATATTGAGTGTAGTGTTTATAATTTAGCACTTGTGCAAGGAAGGGGTTGGAAAAATATTGAGGGCCAATTTACAACAAAATCAGTAATTACGGGTCGAGTTTACATTTGCAAATCAGAACTCACAGGCGGCGACTCTAAAACGGTTCGATACTATTCGATCGACATTTGTTAGGAGAATCTTACTACTTGACGGACGAAAATTAAACGGACGGAAACGAATGTTTTCAAAAGACGATATTGTACATGGAAAACTTTCCTTATTTTTAGCTTTAATTGATATTTTCTTGGTTGTATAAAGTGTAAATTATAAATTATAGTGTCGAGTGCAATTTTCAATATGTAATTTAAGCATACAAAATTCACTCGTTCTGTATTTTAGATTCTGCTAATTTATACTATACAGCATGAATCTAGGTCAATTACCACCCGTTTGTATTTAGGGATAAAGGCAATAAATAGGGAATATAATAATATAGTATTATGAGTTGTGACGTGTAAGTATATACATAATATATTATATTATATAAAACTTAAATGTCATATAATAATATTAAACGATCATCATCAAAAAACACTTTAATTATTAATCTGGTTCATGATCGTATATTATTAGTTATTTAATTATTGTAATGAATGTAAACTTTATAGGTGGCTTACGTGTGTTGTGGGATTTGTGTTTTTGACAAGTAAAAAAAATTAGATAAAATTTATATGTGTAAAAGTAAATAAGAAAATTGTATTTCAAGGATATATTTATCTATGTAGGTATTTCAAAAATCAGTAAAAAATGGCAAAAGATGAACTTGTGTTGAACGTAAAGTTAATAAGTGCAAAAACCAAAGGTTCAAGAGTCTTATCTCTTTACCAAAGACTAATGATGACAAACAATTAAAACAATTAACAGAACACTATCATAAGTTAATCCAGTTTATCCAAGTAAGGCAACAACAGAACGTGTTTTATGTTAAATTAAGGAAAAATAAGATTAAGAAACTGAACTAAATCATAATCATAAAGCTTATAATACAAGAAACGTATCTGCAGTAGAATGTGTTGATAATACTATGAATATAATATTATGATAGTATGGTTTTCAATCTTATTTTTTGTATATTTAACATAAAACACGTTCTGTTCTTACCTTGAATGAAAATAATGGGATAATCAGGCTTCTTATTGCTTTCTGTGAATTTTTTTTTACATAGTTACCTATTAAACATAATATGTAATATAATAGTAGTAATAAAACGGATAGTCAGATTATGTGGTTTTTATAAAAACAATAGCTATTTAGTATATAAAAGTATTTATTTAATTTATTTATATCTAACAGTTTAATTTTACACAAATATAATTTTAATGTTGATTGTTTGATACAAAGACATTTTTAATATATTTACTATTTAGGATAATATTATAAAATGTCCTATCACCGGGTGGAAAATGCCCTATTCTTCTAGTGTTAATTTACCAAATACCATAAAGGAAATTGAATTATTCTGTTTTTAACAATGATTAATGAATCATACTTAATGCCCACGTTCTGGATTTTTAACTATAGGTTGTACCAAGATATATTACCGATGTGCTGAACAAATGTATAAAATGTTTATATTGGAAATCGGTGAAATCTACAATTTGTTGTAGTATATATACATTTACATGTAGCTGACATCGAATGATTTACGCGTTTTAGGATACTTTTAGGCTACACAGTCTTTATTATCTGGGTGCGGTTCATTTGGTCGAATTCAGACCTTTTTGACCCGAAAATGAATAAATCGATTGAGCGAGTATAGTAAACTACAGCTATTATTACCCGGCGGCCGCCGGCGATGATCTTCCACAAAAACCCATGTTGTAGCTTATAACATTATGTACTATGTACATATAGTCATTATGGCATTATCGAATGAGCGTTTAGCGTGTCGTCGTCGCTATTTACTCATTTGTTGTTACCGATTGAAACTATATTATAGTTTTATGCTTAACAGTCTCTGTATTCGTCTCTCTTTGCTCTCTCTCAAAAAAAAATGTTTTTATAAAAATTTTTATCTTTTTTTATGAAATATTTTTTCTGGTTACAACTTACTCTATAATACATAAAGCATATTTGATCAATATAATAATACATTATGGATTTAGTTTAACGAATGTGCAATAATAATATTGTCACTTACTTGGCATATCGGTGGTTGTTGAAGTTACTTCATTATTGTCATCGATCCGCTTTATCTTCGCAAAGTTTTTATTGATTATCATAATCTTAATTGGTGGAATAATCTGATTTTTCATGATTTGTCTATAATAATCGAAGTAGATTAAAATATTAAATTAAAATTATAGTTGAAAAATGAATATGAAATAAAAGTTTTTTAAAGAAATTAAATATAACAAAAAAATAATTGATTTGTTTAAGGATGTGTACTTCGACAGCGTATTACCAGTCGCTTCAACAGCAGGCAGTCGACTAACGGTATACTGTTGAATATAACTTCTTATGGTTATATCAGGTTAGCCAACAATTGCTATACTGTGTGGAACCAATTCAACTCTATTGATTATTATATCAGAAATAGTAGTAATTTTACAATATAATATAGAATCCTTAGTATAAAATATAAATAATTAATAAATTGACAAAATATTATAATTAATAAATTATTATTTCGTAATTTGTCGAAATTTTTCTGAATATTTTTTTATTTAAATATACACGAATAAAATTGATTGCAGTAGACAAGGAAAATCAAAATAAAGTATTTCCCCTGGGAAGGACATTGGATCTGAAAGGATTCTAAGAATATTTTATCTATTTTATATAGTCTTAATATCATACAGTATTACATTTTACTGGTTGTAAAATTATTTGTGATTTAAGAAAAATACAAACCAAAATCCCAGATACCTAGTATCACGAGTTTTTATGAAATATCTCAATGATAAAATATTCAAGATAAAATGCATCTGTACTAATTATTTTAGTAAAACCTTAGGTCCGTACTTTTCTAGTCCCCATTCGTCATCCCTATTCATGTTTTATGTCATCCAAAACCTCTTCAAGGATTGGCCATTTTAAGAGTATTGTGGGGATTCATAGTTTCATCATGTTGCTGACTGCTGTTTTCTAGTGGTTATAGTTTTTAGGCGATTATGATATTCCCTATCCACGCTGTCTGGGACATCCAAACGTTTGAATTTCCTCCCCTGTACGTCTGTTGTAAAGTTGGCAAAATGCGTGGTTAATTAAACTGGAGCTAAGACTATCAAAATTCAATGTCAGAAAACCAACTATGAATTGGAAGACTATAAGATAAATTAGATGAAGAAAGAGATCATCATAATGTGAAACGGATCTTGAATTTCAAGACATGGGACAAAAATCAATTTTTATGTTTAGTATAAATTTATGATATGCATAATATTACGTATTATTAATTATATATTATATAATTAATAGTAAGTAATAATATAACAAATTTTATTGGAAATTTAGAAACTATAAGTATATAATATTACATAAATAACTAATAAGGATCTTTGTTTTTTCAATAAAAAAATCAATAAAATATTAAGCCATTTAAATATAATTAAAGTTAGATATGTCCTGTTTTTACCCACCCTATTTATAATATGGAGAAAAAAAACATTTTGAAATCAGTTGAATTGTGAAAGAATGAAAGCAACTTTATATTTTTAAAATACAGTATATTATTGTAAAATTGTATTAGTTATCAAAGTGTGAAAAAATACAATGGTTTTCTTTAAACACGGTAAAATGGGTTTGTCAAATGTTATTATAGTCATATATTACATTTCAAAAAACCGCACTTATTTAATAAACATTATGACATTTTTTAAATATCCAGATTAATGTATATTAATATAATATAAAATATCTTAGTCTGACACGCCGTCTACGGTCAAAATCGTAATATTGTATAGCCGTATAGCCGTATAGGTACCTATATAATGTGCATTGAACTCACGTGAATTATAAATTTAATTTGACACTTAGTCAGTGTATCCCGAGACGTAATTTAGTTGATATGGAGGTTATTGTAATAAAAGAAAATAAAAAAATTGTTTTAAACGGATATTCATATACATTATACAGTTTATTATAATCTTGTTTCAAGTATTTAGTGAAAATGTTCTAATGAAATAGGTATATTTTAGTAACTTTCAGTGGTACCTAAGCTTATAAAATTTTTTAAATTTTAAAAAATGCATTTATATTTTAATAAAACACGTTTAAACATTTAATTAGATTATAAAAATCCAATATATGAGGTTGAACATTCGCATGCTGGCGATGAGAATTTAGAAATAGGTTATTGGTGAACTCTAGAATCATTAGCTATTATTGTATATATAGTATTGTCGATGGCTTAGCTTTTTTGCTGATGCAAAAAGTGCAAAGCACTTTAAAACAATTTGTGTACCCGATAATACAGATATAATTGACTATTTTAATGTGACATAATATGTTACTGGAACATACAGAAAAGTCAGGGTTTCAAAATTCAGACGAAATAAGCCACTATATTATCCACTTCTTTTTTTCCACGACGAATCAGTACATGGGAGCTGTACTGTTTTCATATTCTTTAGCCTCTATGCAGCATCATTTATTTATTAATAAAATTTACACGAATTTGTTTCATCTATGGACTCGTTTCAAACATCTGGATTCATCTGATATAATTAAAGGAATGTCTCTTTACATCAAATCATGCCAAAAGACTGAAGAATGAAGACGCACACAACTTAGTGAACTATTTTAATCAGACAATAGACATACTTACATCAATGAGACATACAGACGAATTTGCCAAGGAAATACATTGAAATTTTGAAAAGTACCATCCATTTTTCACCTGTTATTTGGAATGTATTTAAAAGTAAACTATACCTAATATAGAGTGTATGAATGATCAAATTGAGGATAAGTTACAACCATAACCAATAAAATTATCTTCTTTTTTAATTAAATTATTAAATTAATGTTTTATATTGACATATTGTATCTATTTAGTTATGGGAAAGTCTTGAATTATTATAAATGGTTTATACATTTTCACACCAATAAACGTGACTTATGTAATTTTTATTGTTGTATTCTTTTCTTCCATACCTATGCTTTTTTTCCGTTGGTTTTTTCATTTACCTTTTTTTCCTAGATTCACATTTCATTATATCGACAAGTGAACTAAAACTTAGCACCTACTTAAACCTACTTATATAATTATACTGCTACCTATTACAGTATAACAATGCAACTAGAAGTTTTTATGGCTGACCCTGGCTGAACAAGTTTCTAACAGTGAATTGGCATATAAAAAAGGTTGGGAAATACTGTGGTAGAATCTCAGCAACGCAAAAGGTTATTCAGAACGTTTTACAACGTTGCCGTTGTTACTTGCTACGCAGTTTGCTTTGCCACGACGTCAATACGCAATGCGGGAGTTGCCGTGTTTGGCATGACTACGGTCTACGATGACGCAATGACGCATCAGCTATACAAACGGTTGTTGTCGGTTTTCGACCAAAGGGCAAAAAATAAAAATTATATAAAATTGTTGTGTTGTGTTACATGTTTTATCTAAACACTAAATTTCAAATCAATATTTTTTATTAATAATATGTATAAACGTCCGATTAAAGTGCAATGTGTTATTTGAATAAAAATTTAAATTCTGATATAAAATAGATTATAAGAATAGTAATCACAATCAAAATCCCCGGGAAAAAAAATCTCCGGAAAAAAATCCCCAGACTACAATTATACTCACAACCACATGCAAATGTTGAACAAATATTTTTTAACGTTAATAATTAGTATCTATAATTAGCAAATTATTAATATTTAATTATAAACACGCATATTATAATATTATATTATTATACTATATTATATCAAACAAAATAATTATATTTTGTTTTAATTTTTTGAATGTTATAATATATTATAATAGTATAATATAATAAAATATACGTATATTTTGTAATTAAATATTAATAATGTAATAATTATAGATACTAATTAACGTTTAAAAAATATTTGTTAACCATTTACATGTGGTTGTGACTTGTGAGTAATATTGTAGTCTGGATTTTTTTGTCCGAGGTCGTTCTTCAGGGGATTTTTTTTTCCTAGGGATTTTTATTCCACGATTCAACAATAATACCTATTTATAATGACTCTAGGGCGTTACTCCCGAACGGGATAATTTCCCCCTCTCGGACAAAAAATTAAAAGTTTACTTATTAAATAATTAAATAATTATTAATGTTTATTAAACAATAATATACTTATTATACAATGAAAATCAATTAATGTACAAATGATTAAATTAATACCCTAATTAATATATAAATATAATTCAATAATACGTCATAATAACATTATTTCCAATACAAAATTCACTAATATAAATGTTAAAAAAAAGTGGGTAAGTGGATGTTGCTGTACAGTAGGTCACAAGTGGGTCAGTGTATAATGAATTGTATTAAATTTGAATTCAATGATATAATATCATTGTATCAGAAAAACAATTCTGAGCGGAGACAGTTTGTCAGTCTGGATATTTTTAATAATTTTATATTGTTATTATAGCCTGTAAGTTGAATTAATATTAAAATATTTTAAAATATTATTTTTTTTATTCATTTCTATGGTGATAATATACAAAGCATTAGAAATTAAAATTTAATTTTTAGCAGTTTTTCGTAATTTGTCGGTGGTTTTTCCCGTGGTATTAAATATTTATTGAGAAAATCGAAAAATGACCTCCCTAAAGTACCATCTTAATCTAATTTGCTAAAAGATAAGGTACTATATGTTGAAATCGAAGCACATCTTCCAGTGGAAATTTTGTATACAGGATAAAAAAAAAATTAAACACTATTGTAAAACCACTAGATCCCTCACTCCGCTCAGAATCTAAAAATATTAAACAATAATATACAAATTACAAATGCAATTAAATAAATGTACTATTTACGAGATTTTTTATTAAATAATTGTTAAATTAATATAGAAATATAATATGTCAATAATACTTTCTTATAACTTTGGTTTATCAATCATTACCTATTTAATTGGGTAATAACACTAATAACTAATAAATCCATAACGTGAATGATGATAGTCGATTGATGCCGATGCGATGATCGTATATTTCAGGTAAAACAGAAGAACCTATATATTTTCTAACCTATTATTATGTGGAAAAAATATACATATTGATTCGGGGAGGAAAGTCCAAATACCACTTATGATACACTACACATACACCTATATCATAAAACGCTATATTTATGTATGGGAAAAAACATTTAGATTCTAAGACCTGTAAGCACAAATTGATCACCCACAATCCCTCATTCCTACTTTCTATAACGTAATCCTATATAGAGCTATTTCTCAAGAATTCTTTATAGATACCACTGAATCATTACATAAAAAGTTGTTATAATATTTTTTCAATATTTAAACTATTAGATAAACTATGTATGATATTACAATGATGTCTGTTTTTTTTAATTTAAATTTTTTTGTCTGTTTACACGATAATTAGTCTAAATAATGCTTCAATTTTCAACTTCAGTATCTTTTCCGGTGGAAAAGAGAATATAGTTGGTGCATTCAGGAGGTCAAAATTTAAAATTTCCAGCAGTTTTTGAAAGTGCCGGGAAAAACAAAAATTAAATTAAGAAAAAACTGGAATTTTTACACAAAATCAGTTTCAACAAAATCGATTGTGGTTATTGGTATAACTCTTTTATTTTCAAATCTAAGATTTGAAAATTTAATACAAGTTTCCACATAAGTTTGTCTACCTATAAAACTTTTAAATTTTAAACATTTTTATGAGCGTTTGAACTTAAAATGTATACAACATTGGATATAGGTACACTCGATTTCTCATGGAGTGATTATTATATTACAATTGAAAAACGAATAACTGTAGAAACTTGAAATTTACACCATATATTTATCATTGTCTTTACTTGATAACACTATTCATATTCAAAATATTTCAAATTTGAGTAGTTTACGGAAATTTTAGATTCAGAGCGGAGCGAAAATTAATAAAATATTAAAATCTACAAACTATTTTGCAGTTAAAACTTTATAAAATATTCAATTTTTATAGCTAAGGATTGACAATTTAAATCAATAGGTTAGTATTAAATATAGCCCATGCTATATTCAATAAATTTGAAAAATATATAAACTCAATTATTTTTTTATTACATATTAAACCAAATTTGTTATATTGTAATATTTTATATACCAACACATTGACATCGTGAAATGTATTTCTATTGGCAAAAATTAATTTAACCTGCTATTATACTAATGCCTTATGCCTATAATAGTACAATTCATTACTTTAATCACGCAATAATATAATAAAATATACCTATCTACACTAATGTTATAGGCTGACCATAGATACCTATATAATATTAATATTATATATCTATGAGGCTGACAGACCGTCTTCACTCAGAATCGTTTTCGTATACATACCACTATATCAGGCGGTAAAGCACGATTGGGCATTTAGAGAATTTCATAATATTAGCAAAGGTCATATCCCCATTATTTATTACAATGCTATTACAATTATTCTTAAAATCATTACATCGGAGATACGATGATTTCTAACTCATTTTCACGGAGGATAAAATGAGACAATTTCAGTTACGACTTTATTATATGATGCGGGTTTTTTTCTCAATTTAAATCAGTAATAATCCTGAAATCCATAAAATGGAGTTACGCCCTTTGCGACTTAGGATGACGATATTATACCTTTTTAGCAATACGATTGAACATAACATATTTTATGCGACGTTGCCACATCATGCTATTTAATTTCATTCGTACCATATTTTTATTTTATTATTTTCATAACTATTATTATTATTATTATTATTATCAAACAGATATATGAAATGTGATTATTATTGACTATAAAAACATGCTATTTTTTTCATTCCTACCATATTTTCATTACTATTAATGTTATTGTACTTATTGTTATTATTAAACAGATCTATGAAATGTGGCTATTATTGACTATGAAATCGTGTTATTTTTTCAATTCGTAAATAAATATTTTTTATAAAATATAGTTTAAAATTGAAAATGGCAACGTTTCAGAGTATTTTATGCTTAATCGTGTAGATTTCTTTTGCATTTCTTTATCCTTTGATACGCTGACAAATTTGCTCAATCGTGTCGCAAAAAAGGTGTTTAATGCTCAATCGTGCGTGATAGCCATATCAAGTCGGTCCAACCCGTAGCCCCCGAAGCCTTTTTTTTGGCCCCCTCTCCAAGAAACTTATATTAAAAAAATTTCTTTTTTTTCAGAAAAATTACTATATAACGTAGGTATACGTGCAATGAGTAACGTCCAAAACCATGATTAAGTTCAGCTCGCTGCGTATCGTGTTTGTATATAGCAGCCTCAGCGAATCCGAATTCTCGTGGTGGGAGATTTTTTTTCTTTTGGACTATTCTACGTATATTATTATTTATCATACATAATTCAATTTTCAAAATATTTAGATTAATTTTTAGTTATTTAGACAATGGGCTTATTCATATTGTTATATGAATACGATACATTTTGTTTGTCTTATATGTTAATAACAGCCAGGTATTATATCTAGTTATAACTATAATATTATACTAATTAGTAATTATAGTATAATATACCTAATGTTGTGATATTTTGTTGTTGGCTAAAATTAGGTCATCCTACCGGCTACCGTAGTACAGTGTTAGTCGTGTTTCTGAAAGAAAAATAAAACAATAATAACAATATGCGTATGTTTATAACTAAATACCTAAGAAATATAGGCTGTGAGGCTGACTTCAGAATCGTTTATCATAGTACAGTGAAACCTCTAAATAACGGACATTCGGTCGCTGAAATATTGTACGTTATTTGGAGATGTCCGCTATACAGAGTGTTCAAATTGTAGAAAGTTTGTAATTAGTTCCCAAGAAAATGTTCGCTATTGGGAGGTATCCGCTATTTGGAGGTGTCCGTTAGTTTCACTGTATCACATCAGTTACGCATCTATTTCGACCAAGTACCAATACACTCGTCATCTTCTATACGGCAGTGGGACTTTTTTAAACTTCTATTTAAATGTTAAATTTATTTTTTTGTTTCTTAATCTTTATATATTATGAGTAGGTACCTAATAGTTCAATCGAATTGATATTTTGATTACATGCATTATTTTAATTATTATACTACATTTAACATGTTACGGTAAATTTGTTAATGACGGGAAGAGCTGGGTATTTAAAAAAAACATAATATTATTGATAATATACAGTTTATAGGTTTTATGAACTATAAAATAATTTGCACATTTTCGAGGTTTGATAAATGTTGTACAAATAGGAATATAAACACTTTAAAAAAAAAAAATTGTGATTATGTTGGTGTATTTTAATTGAAGTATAAACAATTTAAGAGGAACTTTGTATTACATTTTCAAGAATGTTTATATTAAGAGAAAAATTTTATAATATAGGTATTTATATAGGTATAATAATAGGTTTCCCGTGGGAAGTAAATGACCGGCGTCATATGATAGTACCTATATTAGTATACTTAAATTTATGAAAACAACACCCTTTTGAAGCAGGTCTAACTCTTTTATTTTTTTAAGAAATTTAGCTTATTTTTAAATAAAAACTGAACCTACCACACATTTGTTGATGTATATTAAAAACTTTTATCATAATTTTGTTAACACAATTAAACCAGAAATGTATAAATTATTTTTATTAAATTATTAAAAGTAAAAATAAATTGTGAAAAAATCAATTAAAAAATCAATAAAAACAGCAGTACCTAATAATGAATAATAATAAAAAAAAAATAGTCAATACTATAATACAATTTAGATGAAATGTGAAAAAGGTGGGTAAGTGGGTATCGCTTTGCTGTACAGTTGGTTACAAGTGGGCCACTGTAATGGATGGTGATAAATTTGAATTCAATATGATATAATATCATTGTATAAGAAAAACGATTCTGAGCGAAGACGGTCAGTTGGCCTATGGTATTACTAAGTACTTATATTTGATGATATTATTGTGAATAAACTTTATTCAATAAAGTAATTTATATATTATATATTATAAATTACTTTAGGGACCGGATTTATATGCAAATGCATATACGTATTGGAATAAGCTTTTTGAAATCTGATGAGAATTGTCTCCGATTTAGATCATTCTTATTAAATTAACATGAATAATTGTATTTTGCATATATCAACGTTTTAACCTATTATATAAATGCATATTTGTAGTTTTACAGTGCATATATTATAGCACATATATATTTGTTTTTCATCGTATTTTCTCGTTCACAGCCACATAATATCTATAATATTACGACCTGTTTTCATTGCCAAAAATAAGATGACATACACATATGCAACGTTTAATATATATTATTATATTAATATAGATAAATAATTAGTTGTTCATATAATAGAGTTCAAGTGTTCGACGGAAGCCGACCTGCAGGGCTAATATTTTGTAGATCGAAGATAAAGAATGTTAAATGGCGAAGAACTTAGTGAATATGATGAAATACTTTTTTATTACTTAATTATAGGAAAATTTTTACTTTTCACCCACCAAAGTACCAACTAGTTAACTTTCCTAGCAGAAAAGATATTGTTTAATAAAATCTAAGCACTTTTATTGTCCCAAAAGGTGATGAAAGATACAAAAAAAAAATAAAATATCAGGATAATGATAATAATTTAATAATACATTATCACTCCACTTAGAATCTAAAATATCAGGATAAAAATGTAAAAAAATCAATGAAAACAGCAGTATTGCAGTAATAATATTAATAATAATGAAAAAAAATTATAATAAAAAAAAAATATATAAAAAAATGTATAATATTTTATTGGTTGTCCAAATGATTTTGGTTTCCATTTTTGAAGATCTAATTAATATTACCGCATCTAACTGCATTGATTTTAATATACTTTCTAAACATACATATGAGGGTGAGTTAATGAATAATTTAACCCTATAAAATCTAAACTTAAATCCATCGAAAATTAAAATTGTTTTGCCTTTTCCACTAATAACGTTAATTTTCATAAAATTTTATATGTAGGTATATTTTAAACATGTTATACTGTTATTTATGATAACGATTGTGCAAACAAAACTGACTGTATTCTGAACTGGCGATGATGGACTCATTTTTAACTGCAGATAATCAGCGATCGACAAGATTATTGCATCCAACAAGTGAATCTGTCTGGGAAATATTGTATGCCTGTATGTTATAAAAAAATAATAATTTTGAACATTACGAAAATCGATGTAAATTTAATAGTACACATCCAACTTTCGATACATTAATTAATAATCTAGGTATGTTATGGGAGGCAGTTCGAGTGAAAAAAGATCGTCGTCTACATAAATTTGGGAGGCAATTTGAATGTCACCAAAATTATATCATATCTAGTAAATGTGAATATGGATATTTGGTCAAAATTTTAAGTGACGACAGTTATTCAATTTTGAAATAATAGTGAAATACAAAAAAAAATCTGATTTTGCGTAAAAATGCCTGTTTTAAATTGCCTTTCATAATAATATGACTATATGAGAAGGAAAATTAACATGCCTATTTAGAAGATTATGTCGGGCGTATATAATATTATAATGTGTTTATAATAAGGCTATTTGTAAAATTGTTTAATGAATCATAAAGATAATTAATGATAAAACTTACGAACTCGTTCTGCTGTTACTTGGTAGGTAGGTACTTGGTAGTATCTAACTTAAAACTATAACTATAAAGCGGTGTCTATCTCTGGTACGGCGTTTCAATAACGGATTAATACCATACATATAATAATAACACTAATAAGTAATAACAGACAAGATATACCGAGTACAATTTAACATATATTATATTGAAATAAAATATTAATTCAATTTATTTTATTTTATTTTACTTTACCAATGACCTGGTAGCGATTCACAGTAATGATACTACTTCAGTACACTTTTATTATGTAGCAGTCAGTAGGCTGAAGGATTATTATTATACATTTTGTAAAGTAATCATAAATAGTTATGCATATATGGTGGGAATCTTTATAATACTGAACGAATGTAAGACGACACGGGTCGCTGTAAATTGCGTCCCATTTTTAGTTTTTTATGTAAATTGCGGCCGGGTATATTTTGTACATACATAAATTGTGGACTGGGTATATTTTATATGTACGTAAATTGCGGCCTGGGTATAATTATGTATGTATGCCTAGTGCTTACCTAAATATTTTTTATTCATAAGTATTAATTACGTCTAAGGTTTTTTTTTGCAAAGTCAATATTTTCCTTCTCATTTTTCAGACTTGGGACTGTCAATATAATTGTATAAATATTGGTATGATTAAAAATATTGGTTTTTCTGGTTTTTTGTTTTTATTTAAAAAAATATATTAGTAGCAATTAGTAATAATGTGTCTTTAAAAATGTGTATGGTCAAAAAATGTACTAAAAAAATTTTTATTAAAGAAACTGGTGAAAATTTGTTAGACAATTCTCGCACATAGTTTAACCTAGTACTTTTTTTTTGCTTGCAATTCATAAATTTTGTCATGTATAAATTATGTTTCTTTTTCAGTATTTTTTTTGCTTTTTGGTCCCTAACTTCTCAATGTGATATACGCATGTTTTTTAAAATGTCAATGAAATTGAATATGTTCGGGTGTGATGAATATTGAATGAGCTGTTGCTGTTTAATTTTTATGAAATTATTCACAATTATTTGTTGTACGCATCGTTGAGGATACAAATTTGGCCATATCTGTGGTAGAAACTCTACGTCGTTGGTTAAATATATTTCTAATGTGTAGTCAGTAAATATTGTACTATCCTATTATCTTGTGGTTGCAATGCCATTATAATATCATACATAAAACAATCTTTAACCATATCATGACTTAAAAAAGGAAGTCCAAAAAATAATTTAAAAAAATTACTTATATCAGTATTATTGTTTTTGTAATCATTACTTAACCCCTGCAGCTGCTGTATTTTCCTGTACCAAAGGATGAGGGTGACTAAGGTGAAATATACACCCTTTTACTTCAATAGAAGGCCAAATATGTCTTGCAGCATTAATACTCATCTTTAAATTGGTTTAAATGGTACTAGACTGTGCATGAAAACACTCCAAAACAATGTCATTGAGGCAACAATAATTACAGGTTGTGCTCAAGGAGAATCAACGCTTATCCACGTATACCACTTTTATCATCAAACAATCCATTCGAATTTAAAAGACTGTAGTTTCCTATCAAGGTATCTTTTGCAATGACTATAAATAAGTCGCAAATGCAGTCGTTGAAGATAGCAGGAATTGACTTGAGTGATGACTGCTTTACGCAATACGCATGGGCAATTTTATGTGGCATGCTCTAGAGTTAGTTCACCTACAATCATAATAATCTTTCTTAAGGGTAATATAGTTATACAAAAAATACAGTCCACTCAAATTTATTTCCTCGCCGGAACAAGCTCAACGGAGCTTTCTGCAGTAAAATCCACCCAGGGCAGACTTGCACAGATGGACTTCATATATACATTATTATTACGATTCAAAATTAACATAAATTATTAATAAAGGTACAGCGACAGTAACCAAAATAATAATTTATGTTAGGTTTGAATCGTAATAATGA
>NC_042494.1:37269774-37272566 GCF_005508785.2 Acyrthosiphon pisum | reverse complement strand
CAATCTGCCCTGGGTGGGTCTTGCTGCAGAAAGCTCCGTTGAACACGCACTAACTAGATTTGGTGCTCCGCACTCGTATTTATAAGCTTGGTCTCGCCTGCTGTTGCCGCTGCCCCGTCCACTGCGTTCTGCCCTCGTAGGTCCGTATGTGATGCGGCCGGTCTCGTGTTCTGTGACAGACCGGCGCGCACGAATCGCCGTCTTTGCTGCGGCCTGTCTCGTGTTCCGTGACAGACCGGCGGGCGCCCGCCAGTCCGGCACCAACCGAGTCAGTCACAGAACATGGCACCAACGCGGCAGCTTATTTATTCATTTTCGCCGAATACGCGGGTCATCAAAACCCATTCGTTTTGAGCAATTTGTAACTGTACATTATTGCAACTGGTGTCCCTTGTGACCGAACCGGTCTGATCCCCGCCTTGCATAATACGTAGATCCGGCCGTACAGTCGTACGCTTCCCGACGTTAAACGTGCGTTTTATTCGTAACTATCGGCTCACGATAGTGTCGACCGACTGTATTCCGAATCTCATCATATAATGCACAAACAAATAGTATTGGCTGACTGCCCAGTCTGATATCATTTTTTAAATAACTATATTACGCTTAAGAAAGATTATGATGACATCGGAAAATACTTCGCGTGGCGCGAACAATAATAGAAAAATAATTTTTATACAAAAATGTGTTCCATTTAATTTCTCAGACGATGGATGCATTTTTTATTTTGCCTTTTTTGCCTTTTTGCCTTTTGTACTTATAAATGCCTTTTTTGTGTTTAATTTTCAGTTGATTTTATAAATTTATACACAACTTACGTATTATCACTACAAATGGGTTTTATTCTTCGCAATATTTATCGATATCGTCTTTATCGATATCGAGTATTTGATATGACATTAAAGCCCAAACCGTAACCGTTTTTCTGAAGACAGCTTATCAAAATACATGGTAGTCAATTTTTTTTAATACCAACTAGTTTATTTTGCATTAAATTAACAAGTATAACTCAAGTCAGTTAATTTTTAAAATTGTTTTTAACTAATTCTTAGTACAAACCTGGTTAAAGAAAAAGGTAATCTATTTATACAAAATAGCATAAACTTAATGTAGTTTAGTATTCATGCTCATTTTTAATTTGTATTTTTCTCAAAATGTGTGCATTTGAAAGTGTTTAAAAAATGTTCACAATTTTATTTTGTAGTATATTTATGAATTGCCTTTTTATATAAATTAAATGCCTTTTTTTACATTTTAAATGCTTTTTTCTATTGATTATATTGACTTCAAATTCGAACCCTAGAAATAATAGTTAAAAAGGTAGGCAAGTAGATGTCGCTCTGCTGTATAGTAGGTATTGCAAGTGGGTCACTGTATAATGGTTGGTATTAAATTTGAATTCAATGATATAATATCATTGTATAAGAAAAACGATTCTGAGCGGAGACGGTATGTCAGTCTAGGTATAAGACATATTATATACTTATCTAAGGTATCAAAAAAAAAATTGACCTATAATAGGTACCTATAATAAATTCCAAATTAATCATATCACAATATTCAATAGGTACGTATAACGTGTTATACATCAAAACCCCGTGATATACTATAGTATACTTTAGAAGTTTCAAGTACCCAAACAAATAATATAATACAATCACAACAAAATAACTAAAATAGTTATTCTAAGTTTTTTAATATGTAATTTCTTCCAAATTTGAACTTAAAATGAGTATAAAAATAAACTGTGTTAATATATTTTTCAGATTTTTTGGTAACAGAATTAACTACTTACGTTTTAAATTTAGAATCCTAAGATATAAAAGTTGAACATTTTATACATTTTTAACTACAAGATAATTATTCAATTTTAAATTTGATAAATTTTGTCAAAATTCGATCTTTAAATGCTTATAAAAAAAATTGTGCCTATGTATATTTAATATTTTTCAACTGCTATTGTAACAATATATCAGGAGCCTTGTGACACTTTTTTACCCATCAAATAAAATTGTATTGATATTTATAGAAAAAAAAAACAAAAAAAATTTAAAACTGATATTGTCCGTAAACTGCTCAAAACAGGTTAAAATATTTTGAAAATTCTATCAAGTATAAAAATTGATAAAATAAACATTCAGTGAAATTTTCATGTATCTACAGTTATTCATTTTTGAATTGCAACAAAATAAGGAAATCGCTACATGAGAAATCGAAAAAAATGAAGTGATTGAAATATGGAGTTAATTTGTTTATTATTGGACATAATTTAACGGTAACACTAACCATATCGAAATGACGATTATACACGTCTTGCGAACAAACTGCATTTAATAAATCTCATATTACGATGAAATACAGTAAAACTGTTATGATATGTAATGATAAAATAGGTATAGCGATAAAATAAAACGATACAACAATAAGAACACGTAAACAAGTAAAATTTCTATTATTATTTTCAAAAACTTACTAAAATTTATCGTAATCTGCTAAACAAAAGAGCGTCTTATCCAATGAGATAGAGAAAAACCGAACGTCTTAACAGGTGGTTTTTATATTGACTAGTATAGGAAATGTCTGGGGTCTCGACCCAAGGGCGTCCACAGGAATTTGTCAAGGGGAGGGCAAAATATTTTCCTTTTTACAATTTTTGTCTCACTATCCTATTAGTTATAAAGTATTCTTGTGACATATTTTCTTTCATATAGACAGGAATGTAAAAAAATGTATGAGTTATACGTACATTGTTAGTTAAAACTTAATCTTGCTGCATTCATTTTAATTAATTG
>NC_042494.1:37266809-37268124 GCF_005508785.2 Acyrthosiphon pisum | reverse complement strand
AAAAATAATTTAGTGCACTATTTAGAATGTTAGGTAATTTTTTAGTTTTTTTAGAACATTAAAATCATCAATAATAATATATGATAATCAACCCAGAAAAAAGCCAAGGGAGGGGCAACTGCCCCTACTTGCCCCCTCTGCGGACGCCCTTGGTCCGACCGAAAATAGCGTCTTATCATAAGACTCTTATGCGGGAAAGCGTCTTAAGCGAGTTTTACTGTGTATATAAGCTAGGTACAAAAGGTACTAAATATAAGTGATTTTAACTTATCAACTTAACTTATTAGTTCGGTGTTTTAATTAACTTAACTTTAACTTAACTCATTTGCCTCTACATTAACTTAAAATCAACTTATGTTTTATTTTATTTCCCGATTATGTTGATTTTGAATTTTCATATTATCCAAAAAAATATTTCGTTTAATATGGGTTTTTGGTTTATAATAATTATTAAAGGTTCGCAGAATATAGAAAATATTATCAGAAAAAATCAGCTATATTTACAAAGAACATCATACCTATTTATATTTAAGGGTAAAACAAACATATTGAATTAATTAGGAACTTATAAAATATTAAGGGTAACATTGGTCGCCCGTATGAAGGCATTAATTCAGTCTTGGGTAAAATACTTTTTAAAAGTATTTGGAATAAATACTCGAATACTCAGGAAAAATAGTATTCCGAATATGTATTCGAATACATCATAAAAATAGTATTCTGAATAAAGTATTTAGAATACTATAAAAATATTCCAAATACTTTTAAAATATTTTTTTTTTTAGATATTAATAAAATTATAACTGCTTTGGGGGAACTATAGCCAATGCTTAAATATATAATATATTGTTTGTAAATTAAAATTATAATATACCTAACTATGACTATTTATGATTTACAATATTATATTATAATATTTATTAATAATTATCTGCAATATTATTATCTTCTATGAATAATATTAATTATATTATCAAAGCATAAAATCTTTCATCAGGACAGGCACAGTTGAAAACAATACATACTAAATTAGGTAAAAAGTATTTATTTAAACAAAATATTAAAATATTTTCAAATTAAATGTTTGTTACATTTTAGCATTAATGTTTTTTTGAAGTTTTCATCTGTCATTCTTCCTCTTTTTTTAGTCAATACGGCACTGCCAACACTAAAGACACGTTCTACAGCTGCACTGCTTGGCAGTGGTGTGTTGAATTTTATAAATACTTTTCTTATTGTTGGAGTTTCAATTAAAAAATCTAAGCTTTTAGTTGGACTTTTGGTAAAAAAATTTGATATTTCCTGTTCCAAAGTA
>NC_042494.1:37212570-37266023 GCF_005508785.2 Acyrthosiphon pisum | reverse complement strand
GCAATAAGTAACCAAAATACATATGTTTTTCCCCTTGTAATACATCTAGACACACACACAGAGGCTCCATTACTAGTAAATACTCCTCCAAAAATTCTATATCGGTTTTAGAAAAACGATTAACTGTAAGGGCATCACATATCTTGTAAAATTTAGAAGGGCTCTTTTTAAAATGAATAATAAGAAATTTTATAGCATCAAACCAGGAATTCCAACGGGTATCATTAGGAGTTTTTAAGTATACATGCCAATACCGGTCATAATTTTATTATTGTATGAATGTATGATATTAAATATTGATAGATGTTATCAAATATCGATAACTGAATTACCTACAAATTTGAAATTTCCAACAAAAATTATACGTTTTCTATTTTTCGTTTTAAATTGTATAACCAAAATCCTAAAAAAATATATTGTTATACTATTAAAGTATTCCGAATATAGTATTTAGAATACTTTCGAAGGTATTCTGAATACTGCGTAAAATACTTTTAGGAAAAGTATTTTCAAAAGTATTCTGAATACCTAAATAGTATTCCGAATACTGTATTCGGAATACTTTATTCGGAATACTACCCAAGACTGGGCATTATTATATTCATTACTCTCAATTATTTTTTATTAGTACAATAATGATTATCATGATTCTTTGAATAATAATAAACCTATGAATGATGATTATTATTCAAGTGATTATCACTTATTTTATTAAAAAGTACCTCTTAAATACAATTTTTTTTTATTATTATTAACTCAACTTAAACGATTATTAATTGAAGTTAGGTAAAGTTAATGGTATTTGTCGACTTAATTTTAAAATGAATTGATGTATTAAAAATAATAATTAACTTAACTTAGCTGAGTTAAAAAATATCATTAACATGCCCAGACTTGATGATTTGGGATGTGACTATTATTGTATGAGCACTTAATATTATTATACTTATATTCTAAATAGATAATTATGATTATGGTCTAATGATAATAATATAACTATATGTATATATAATACTATTATAACTACTCTATAATACGATGATAGTCATAGAATTTTATATTGTAAAAGCCAAAAGGTGAATAGATATGTGAATGAATAATTAACAAAGTGCGTTTTGTTCAGTAATACGAGATAATTAATTAGATAGTCATACCGAATGTTGGAATAACTCAATATGCATACATATATGAATGCATTGGCTGTGAATGGCATAAATATTGTTGAAGTGCGTACTGTCATGGACGTTGTGCATCGGTTCCTCTTGTGAAAAAGACAGCCCCAAAAGTCAATTCTGTATGAATGTATGATCCTTATATAGAGCGATTTTTGTATAATCCCTTTTTTTGATATGCATCGAGTTAAAATATTGATGTGTTTATGATTTTATTTTGTGCGATGTGACAAAAGTACCGCGCTGGTAATTTATTGTATGGTTTTTACCGAATGTCTTGGTAGTAGGATTTTTGAAGGGGTCTTACAGTATAATATAATACAAGTTACAACGGTGTCGTCTGGCGCCGCTGATAATTGATTGTGTTGTTTTTACTAAACGTCTGATCGCAGAGGTGTTGAATATTATATTTTATGTGGCGCATATGTGACATATGTATATAAATTATAAGGATACGTATTCATATATGTCTAATGTGTATGTATATATATCGAGTGATTCCTCATCCAGATGGCTCGTCGTTATTAGTTATCCTATGTTTTTATTTAAGTCTAAATATTATATATTACACATACAAATTCGATCTTGCACTGTGTACCCACAGTGCGTATTATAAGTTAGATATTATATAAATGTTATTAACATTATTATTATTATTGTTGTTTGAAGTTAATAATCGTTATACAAATATACAATATGAAATATTTTAAGTTTTATATTATTGAGTATTGCTATATATTATGTTATATAATATGGTTTGTCATAATATGTGACAAATGTACAAATGGATGAGTATAATTTAATTCATTTTACAATACTAGAGAGTTTTGGTTTTAATATTTTGTTTGATTAAAATAGTTGTATCATATACGATATACCTTTTAGAGATAATTATATATGTTGACAATTTATTTCTGTTAAAGTGTTATACATTTTTTTTAATGTATATGAGAGGAGATAAAGATGGAAAAAAATTAATTAATTCTAAGAATTTATATACATTTGTTATACAACGTATGTTTGACATATTAAGGGCTGAATTATAGTTTTAGTCTGTTTTGATGAGGTAAAATTACGTAGGTATATACCGTGTGTAATCGCTAATTGAGAACACTCAATATCTTTGAGTAGGGCAATGCAATTTGGATTCTGTTTTCTATTTGGTTGTTATGACATAAAAATACACTTTTTGATGGCCTTTGAATTTTTTTAACTTAATTAGACTTGCGCATGTGCAATACAACTTTTTTTTCTTAAATGACAACCACCTATTTTAACTACTATTTTTTTTGCCTAATTTTTTAATGCATTTTGGTAGTTGAACCAACTTTCTAAGTACAAAATTGACCAAGTTACAGTCAATCAAAATATGCGCAATTTTCAGATTTTTTTCATTGTAATTCTGAAAATAATTGTTCTAAAATTTTTTAGGATTAACATTTTCATTACTATTAATTTAGACGATATTTAAACGTTCGGTTTACTCCGGTACACAGGTACTGTTGGTTTGTAAACACGTATGTGTAGTTTTGGAATATTTTTTAGTGGGCATCCGTGAGTATCTGCCATGCCCGAGGGGGGAATGGCGGCATTTCTCTCCGGGCACCGTGACTTGCCCGAAGAAAAATGCCGCCCGTGAACCGAGGTTTGAACCAGCGTCGGTGTGCGTCACTACCGACGCCTATTAGTCCACTCGGCCACTCCGTCCCCCCAAAATACGAAATTGATGACCTTAAATGTGAATCATTATATATATATATATAAAGTATTGGAAATGACAGTGAAATCGAGAAAAGGTTTATTTTTGTGGTAAAAGAAATGTATTCGTTATTTCTTTTCATTATTGTATTATCCTTGATGTAATTTTTTTGCTTAAATAATTATCTTTGTAAGCGTCTACGCCAGTGGCCCAAATAGGAAAAATGTTTAGGGGGGGCTCAAGCCCCAAGACATTTTTTTTTAAATTATAATTTATAGGTACATACTTTTTAGAATGGTATACTATTATTTTTTGAGGGGACTTTGAGTGATTTTGGGGGGGGCTAAGCCTCCCTAAGCTCCCCCCCCCTATGTGTGCCACTGGTTTACGCTTTGTTATACTTAAATTATTTTGAAAAGTGGAGTTGTTGAAGTCAGAGATGTTGTATTGGGTGTTGTTGAGGTTGAAGCAGTTGTTGCCACTGTTGTTACTTGTTGTAGTTATTGTTGAATTTTTGTTTGAGTTGATACTTGCAGCACAGACTATATAGTTTATATATATATATATATACACTATATAGTCTGTGCTTACAGTGTTAATGCTGTCATGTACTATTGTTGAATTATTTGGGTCTAATAGCCTTCTTTGTCCATTTTATTAATTTGATAAAGTTTAAATTTGACGTAGACAATCGTGAAATTAGGTATATATTATATTTTCTTAGGCCACACGAGTTACGATAAGTGTCCAGTATTTTGTTGTATTGATAAGAGAGATGAAATGTAGGTTTATTATGTTTTCTATTTTGTATATGTGTTTCTGATAAAAAAAAAGGAGTAAAAAACACGAAAATGTGCAAATAATTTTGTGTTAGAAATTCCTAAAAATTTTATTTTTAAATCTAAGATTTTAAAATGTGATACAAGATTCATTATAAGTTTGTCAACCTTTATCAAAAAAAAAATATCTATATAAGAAAGTTAAATTAAATTTTTATGATCATTTGAAGTTCAAATTTTTGCAACATTGAATATTAACTCGATTTCTCATATAGTGATTTTCTTATTTTGTTGTAATTCAAAAACGAATAACCTTAGACACTTGAAATTTATATCATATGTTTATTTTATCAATTCCCATACTGGATTTTTTAATTATTTTGACTCGTTTTGAGCTGTTTACGGGCATTTTCAATTTTCAATTTTTTTCTTGATAAATGTTAATAACATTTTATTTGTTGGGTCAAAAAGCATGACAATTTAATGCAAGGCTCCTGATATATTTTTTCAATAGCAGTTAAAAAATATTAAAAATACATAGGCTCAATTTTTTTTTTTAAGCATTTAAATTTTGATTTTTGACAACATTTCAAACACATCAAATTAAAAATAGGAAAATGATTTTGTAGTTAAAATGTCAAAAATGTTCAGCTTTTATAGCGAAGAATTGAAAATTTAAAACAAGATTCCACGTAAGTATGTTATTCTGTCTGTAACTAAAATATCTCAAAAATATAAAAAGATGGTTTTTTTTTTATAGTTATTTTATGTTCAAATTTGGACGAAATTACATGTTATCTCACTAAGAATAACAATTTTAGTTATTTTGTTGTAATTTCATAATATTAATTCAACTTATCGGCCACCTTTTTAATTATAACAATATTATAAGTAATAACAATATAAATATAATATAAAATATCCACACTGACAAACCGTCTCCGCTCAGAATCGTTTTTTGTATAGGTACAATGATATTATATCATTGAATTCAAATTTAATACTATCCATTATACAGTGACCCACGTGTAACCTACTGTACAGCAGAGTGACATCCGATTTTATAGAAGGATTTATTTCCATAGAGTTATAACTTATAGAAATAAACGGATTATTTGCCCCGAGGACTGGGAAGCTTGGTCGTGCCAAACGGATTTAAAGAGATTGAATGAGTTTTATTAGTAATAGTGAAAGAACTAGTACTGTTCCGTGGACAGCCAAATGAAAATACATAGCTTTCACTGCGCCAGATCATCGTAACAAGCTTGACCCACTTGTACGCGTTATTATACCTAATGTTCCGTCTATTTCCATAAGTTTGTGTATATCACTATATCGGATATTTTACTTTTTAAGGAGTTCAGTATAGGCAATGATAAAAGGGCTTGTCTGCGAGTCGTACAAGTGTTTGCGTAGTAAATTATTATTAGTGTTCTATAAGAATTGGCCCCTAACAATATCCCCCAATAGAATCATTATGCTAAAGGGGAATTTCAAACATATTATAACTATTAATATAATAACTTTTTTTTAAATATTATTTTTGACATGGGTATATTTATTAACCAAATAATTTTTACAATTTTTGTCATGCATTTAAGTAGCGTCATTTTTTTTTGTCATGTTTTTTTTACACTGATACTTCTGCGCATAAACATAATATATTTACCATTAAAGTACCAATAACGCATTATGATTTATGCTTAAACTTAATAATTATATACAGGGTGATTCTTTTATCAAACAACTCTCATTATATCAAAAAGTGTAAATTTTTTTGAAAATATTTTTTTACATAGTTTCAAGTCACTTATAAAACAATGTTTTTCTTAAAAAATTATATTTTTAATATTTTTTAACCTTATAATTTTTTAAGTTTTTTACTTTTTTGAATAACAACATATGATATTAATTTTATATTCCAAAGCAGAATATTTTTCTTAGTATTTTGATATATGAAAATTGAATTTGGGGTAAGTAATTTATGAGTTATAAATATTCAAAGTTTAGTTGAGCGGAGTGGAGTGGTACGGGGTTACCCCGTGAAATATTTGTCCACTTCTCGGTACAAATAATGTCATTTGAATTTTTCCAAAATGTAATTTAATTAATTTAATTTAATTTTCAGAATATTAAAAAATAAAAATATTTTTTTTACATTATACGTGTAGCAAAAGTGGCTATAATTTATACATAAAAAAAATTTAAATATTGATTAGAACAAAAGTTATTTCAACTGTAAGATCTTCCTGTCAGTGTCACATCTTGTATACTTACCTTATACATTTACTATTTATGTAACAACGCATTTTGTTTTATGTTTGAAATTAATAATTTTATTATAGGTATTCATTTCTATAATTCTATTGTGACAATTATTTCTTTTTAACTAAAATTGTATAAAATATTTTTTCAAAATTATAAAAATAGATTATGTAGTAACGTTTCTCACGAAACAACCATCGTATAGGGTAATTCTAAAAAACATATATAAAGGAAAAGACACATATTTTAGTGCTTAAGTAATTTGTTAAGTATATTTAATATTTTTATATAATAAATTATAAATATTATACCAAGTAGGTACCTACTAACATAAATACAAAATGTCATAAAAACATAATTTTTTATTACTAAATTGTCAACTGGTTTTACGTACCGAAAATTAAACATGTATATATTATTATCCAGGAATATGTCATCTTCATCACCATTTGTGAGCTGAAATTAATGCAAATATATTTAAAAATATAATATACAAGAAATGTTAATACATATAAGTTATATCAAATTAACGCACTGTACACTAAACAATATTTTACCATACATTTTCTAACATGTAAGTGGTTTAGAAAAATAGAAAAATTAAAAAATTAGAAAAATCTATATATATAAAAATGGAGCTAAAAATGTATAACAATTCATCTATTAAGATTAAGAACGGTCGGACCGATTTGTCTCAAATTTTTAGCTATTGTTTTAGCTATTGTTTTTATAATGGTGATTATTTTTTTTTTTTATATATCCTGTATACAAAATTTCTTCCAGGAGGAGTGCTTCGATTTCAACATATAGTACCTTATCTTCATATCTTCACCTTATCCTTATCAGATCATTTTTCGATTTTCTCAATAGTTATTTAATGCCACGGGAGAAACCACCGACAAATTACGAAAAAACGCTAAAAATGGGATTTTAATTTCTAACGCTTTGTTTATCACCTTAGAAACGAATAAAATATTATAATATTATAATATTAATTCAACTTACATGATAAAATAAATAATAACAATATAAAATATCCAGACTGACAAACCGTCTCCGGTCAGAATCGTTTTTCTTATACAATGATATTTTATCATTGAATTCAAGTCTAATACATTATACAACCCATTATACAATGACCCACTTGTAACCTACTGTACAGCAGAGCAACATCCACTTAACAGCTTTTTTTAAGATGTTCGTAATTTTCAGTAGAAGGTTTTTACTAAAGAAAATTTTAGGAAAATCCACCGGAAAAGTGGAAAATCTGAATGTAATAAATACAACAGTGGCGCAACAGTGTATTATATATTGGTTTCTATTGGTAATCGGGCATGGATGTTGATTGGTATTAATTTTTTGTCAATATATATATATACTTCTATACTCTATTATATAAAGAGGAGTAATTAGTTACCGTTGTTGAAAATAATCTCTGGAAGTTGGAACTACTGAACCGATTTCGAAAATTCTTTTACCAAACCTTCGAATTAGTAGGGTCGACCTATGGAAAGAATATTTTACTCATGGCCAAATGTATTTTATAATTGTTTCAAATATACTGGGTCAGCCATCTTATACCATTATGAAAATCCCGTGTCACGATGTTTGTCTACTTGACAATATACTGCTGCGAATCAGAATTTTTACTCCGGGCAACGAAAAAGTTAAGATACGTTTTGAACGCCATCCACCAAATATTAAATAACGAATTAAACAAAGTTTGGGTCATATAGAGTTGGTACATTTAACGAGCAACGAAGTGCACGGGATCAGCTAGTATACTATAATAATAATATAATGCAGGTAGGTACCTACGTTAAACACTGACACTGTCTACGGGAAGTTAATTATCTTTTTACTTCACGAGATAGCACTTTGTAAGAGACGATAATACAAATACAACAGCTGAACAGCACGAAAGTTCTAGACGAAAGACACATAATATAGGGTCTTCTGTAAAATCTATTCTCTCACCTCGCTGCGTTCGCAAACTACCGCAGGTAGATTGCCTACCTGATAACATACTGTTCGCATAACCATAAGCGAAACTCAAAGACAACGCCACACGGGCTAAAAATTAAAACATTATATGATTTTGCTTCTATACCTATACACAGCGAATTACACCCAAAAGGTGTTAATTAATCACAATTTTTTCCCGGGCAACGCTTTTTAAAGCAACAATTATCAATTATCATCAAAAAGTAATTATATAATTGAAAAATAAACCAATGAACATAAAATGGTTCAAGTAATTAATAATTTAATATACGAATACAAAACAAATACATAATTATTTTTTTTTTTTTATCCCGCGGCAACTTAGGCCATTGGGAGGTACTGTAAGTTTTGGAACGGTAGGTGTGTTACACGTGGTGTATTTTTGGCAGAATTTCGAATGGGGCACCCGTAGGTTTCTGCCATGCCCCGGAGTGGGGGATGCATAATTATTAGTTATGATACAAAGTGGTAAATAGTAATACCTAATACAAAACAAATACATAGTTATTAGTTATAATACAAAGTGCAAAATAGTAATAATGCAAAACAAATTCATATATTATTTATATAAATATGAGGTCTCTTCCCAGATAACCGAAATGTGATAATAATAGTTATATAGAAAAAATTCATAATACGATGCAACAATATCATACTAGAACATCCATGGAGGAAAACAGAGCTCACAAATCAGTGAATAAACACAAGTCTCGCAAACCGAGACGGTCTTGAGTAACGCAGAAATAATTCAAAATATACGGATGATGTCGTATTGGTGCAGGCCAGTATCCGTCGTAATGAATCGTCGCAAACCGAGACGGTCTCGAGTTACGCAGAAATAATTCTAAATACGGTTCAACAAAATCATACTAGAGCAGCAGTGGAGGAACACAGCACTCACGAATTACCGAATAAACGCAAAAATCCATCTTTGTCCGTTCCGACGATATGCTTGGCATTGATCGCAATCGCCTCTCAATCTTCAGTCCGGTGAAATCACCGTGACATTCCAACTCTGCAAAGTCTGCCGACCAGTTTCTCAAGTCGGCGAAAACTTTATGCATTAACATTTGCTCTGCGGACAGCGAGCAAATGTTGGCTTCCGATATATTACAACGTTCTACAGCAATATTTGACATGTCTTATAACGTTTATAATATAATAAATTCTTTATAGAATATTCTTCGTTATTTAACAGTAATACATACAATATTAAATTCTTACTCGGAAACTTTTATGATATAAAACATATTTCATTTGTATGTATTATAAATAGATTTTTTTTACGTAGGTATACATATTAACTGTCTTGAGGGACAGTACCAGCATATACCATCATAATCAAACCACAAATTTCGCGTTAACACTCGCATAATATGCAAAAATATCACGCTTAGGTTTTTTTTAAATATTTTAATTCATTAATAATCATTGTGCATAATGAATTAGGCTATAGGCTATAGGCTATAGGTACTGTTCTAATATTAAAAAAAATCTAAAACATGAATAACTGAATAAGTACCTACTTATGATATTGAATGAAGAGTTTGTCCACACAAATAATATTATATAATTTGAAAACCGATAACCAGAAACCTTATTATTGTCTAGTTTTATCCGTATTTTTGCGTGCCTTACACAACTTTATTGAGCTTCTATAATATCTGCCTATCACTTTTATTTTCATTCAATGATTGACTATTTTTTTTTTCATCCGACCAACCGTAAAGCTGCTCCTATAGTATATTAGTATCGAATAACAATAAAATATATAAGGTGAGTGGTATACCTACTCCTATACTCTGTACTGGACAATCCACTATAATCTTTTCAAAAATTCAACCATTTTTTTCTTTAAGACGTACCTTTTATTTTTAAATAATTTCATGATAGATTTACATATTACCTAGTCCCTCAATAGTGCAATTCGACATTACTAGGGAAGTAAAATTAGAATATAAAGATCACCCCACCAATACTTCATTGTTAGAACCCGCATAAATACGGGTAGAGCATCTACCATTACTTAGAATACCATACCTACCATTACCCTCGTCGTAGGTCTGACAAGCTTACGACAGTGCTTATAGTTGAAAGAGTTAGTGGATGAAGCCAGTTATACACTTTTACAATATTGCATGTGGAGCCCGACGCATATTATTAATGATTCAGAATTAAATTGATTTTTTTGTTTTGTATTTGAAAATTATTTCAAATACTTCTAAAAAGTATTTGAGCAATACTCAAATACTTTATTTTAAGTATTTTTTACAACACTGCTAATTGAATGTTTTCAGCGCTACCAGTGGTTTTATTTAGCGTCACATTTTGTATCTCAGACCGTGTTTTATATAGATGGCGCTGTAAACTCTCAATTATGATTCCGAATGTACTACCGAATGTAACAATACTATATTAATCACTTTTATCATTAATTAATTGTATGGCAGTAATTTATTTTAGCTGGTCATCGTCCTTAGAACAAGTATCACATTCTTGCTTAGTCTAAACATTTGGTAGTTGTTAGAAACCTAGCAGGTACTGAGAAAGTATTAGGTATTATATAAGTACCAATAAATATAGTTTAGTATCGTTGATTTTGAAAATGAATAGATTTTAAATTGTAAAATAGTAAAATATACCCAACTTCAGTTACCTAACCTAACCTTGTCAAGTTGTGCGTTAAATCTATTTCAAATGATTATACATGATCTAATTCACCATAATATTTAATTTCTGTAAATAATGTTTTAGGTCTTTAGGTACCTATTTAAAACGAGAATATGATAAAAAGCTCATATTGACAGAATCTAAAATACAGGTTAGGTCTAAAATACACTATATGCGCGTGGCGCTGTGGTATATTTATGAATTATTATTTAATTTTTTATATACATTAACTACAAACTAGTGCGAGTAAAATTTCGGTTCATTTTAAGGTGCTTGTACAATTTGTTATTTCCATCATTTAATAATTTATGAATCATCACCATCATCATCATCATCATTTATCATCGATAATTGATAATCAAACAAAAGAGACTAGTGCATTAATGCAACTATCATAGTGCTGCTTATAGTGTAACTACCAGACGGTAAAAGTTTGGTTAATTTATGTATTATTAATACATAACAACTTTTTTTTGTATTTTTTTGAATATATTTACAGTCTGTTATTTAAACCAAGAGGTAGATTTGACACATGGTGTAATAACTTATGGAGGAAGCTTTTCACTAAGAGGTGGGGACCTAAGCAATACGTAACATTTAAAAGCATTTAATTATATTTAAAATGACCAAAATGAATCCGGGAAAACTTTTTTTTTGTGATAATCAACTGATATATTTTTAAAAATTGTTCTTTTTTCCTTTTTTTTTTTCCTTGGTCTTTTTTACCGATTACCGACCAAAACATCATCTGATGAATGGAAATACAATTAGGTAGATAGTGTTAAGATAGTAGAAAAAAGGATACAATTAAGCACATGAGGAGGAAAACGAAATTAATAGGACACTTGTCAACAAATAACAACTTCGAAGGGAAGATCTTAGAGAAAAGAATTAAAAGACGCCCAAGAACTTCAAATTTCCAAAATCTCAAACAACTTTTGGATGTGACTAGTGATGTGCAAATTCCCGGGAATGTAGTTACGAGAATTTCTCCGGAAAATATTTCCAACACCAGGCATTTCCCGGTAATATATTAAGTTTTTAAATATTGATCATATGTTTTAGTGATAAATTAAACTTATGGTTGTGAATTATCCAAATGACAAATATTTTATATCCAAAAATATTACGGCCTACAGGAAAATAAACTAAACTTAACTAAGTTATACACTTAAATTTCGGTTGTCAGTGTAAAAATTGGATTTTAAATAATTTCTTTATTATACATAATTACTTATACTACCTAACCTGTTTAAATTAAATTAATTTTTAATAAATAAAATAGAATTGAAATTATATATTGAATGTTTTTTTTTTAAAGAAACTTCCCAAGAAGTTGAGGAAATTCTTTGTTCCCCAGAACGTTCCTTGGAGAATATTTCTAGTGGCACATCACTAAATGTGACATTCTATCCACAACAGAGGAATGTGACAAATAATAAAGGTATTATGGCTATCATGACAGGGCGCAGGCTTTAGATAAAAATAATACCTCCGTTTGAATTTAATGAAAGTTATTAAGCTATGAAAAACTAAAACCAGTATTGACGCAGCATTAATAGGGGCTCCACGTGAAGGTTTTTTCTTAGCTCAAGGTTCCTGCCTAGCAACTTTCGATAATGTAGAAAATAAACTAACGAATGTCTTAAAAGTCATGACCACCTATTACGAAAGTAATCAATTAAAACCTAACCCAAACAAAACACAGGTATGCTGCTTCCACCTACGAAATCACGACGCTAAGAAACGCAAACGCCTTAATATAGAATGGTTAGGGAAAATACTGCAGAATACTGATTACCTCGTTTACCTAGGCGTCCCCCTAAACAAGGCGTTGACATTTAAGGAGCATTGTTTCAAAAATAAAACGAAAGTATATGCAAGAAACAACCTACTTAGGAAACTCGCAGAGACCCAATGGGGAGCGGGTACACACCTTGCGAAAAATTGTACTGACTCTATGTTTTTGAACTGGAAAATATGCACATGTCCAGTGTAGAGCCAATTGGAACATGCCAAACATGTATCCATATAGCACTGAACGATACCGGAAGAATCATAAGAGAATGTTTTAGGCCAACATACAAGTTATACCTTCAGGAATCTAGCAGGCATCGCTACACCCGAAATTAGAAGGCGTGTTAGCCATCGACATTGAAAAAACCAAACAAGCAAATGACGAAAGACATCATAATATGTTCAGACATGAAATCACGAAGACAAGACTTAAACTCCGAAGCAGTTTTATGCAAAAGAATTGCATGAATCCCGACAAAAAGCTAGACTATCAACGGTGGAAAGATGAACTATGACCAGAAGAACCGATCTAACTTACTCAATAACTTCCATTGGGCGGAAACTTATCACCATGGCCGCTACGGAAACCCCTAAGGCCTAAATAGATTAAGAGCTGGAGTGGCAAGCACTAAATCTGACATGGTCAAATGGGCATTTAGTAATGAAGACGAAGCTTGTGAATGTGGACTGTGGAGAACGAGTAATGACAGATCGATGCCACCTTTTAAATTTTTATCATGCACGATGAGTCCAGCACAATATACCAAAGAAGATCTAACAGTGACAAATACAAATATTTAATATAATTTAATATTATGGTACACAACAATTGATAAAATTCTAGTTTTATTTGGATCATGGATACAGCACGAAGCGACTTCCCTTTCAACTTAATTCTAATAGTTTAAAGTAATAATATCCATTAATTAATAAATATCAACAGAGTTGAACGATCGAGATACAGATCTCAATGTTTCGTAATTATTAGTTATTATATTGCTTCGTGTTAGAAGGTTGGCAGCAATGAGAACGCATTATTCTGAAAAGGATTCAGCTAACAATAATAAAAATAATAGATAAGAATGAAAAAGTTCTAATTAAATTTTAGGCTGAAAAGTTTCTAATTCAAAAACTTTTTCATACTTGACAATTTATAATTTGTATTTTATTAATTTTTATATCAAATAATATAGCAAATTATCATTATAGTTTTGTGAATTAAACTATGCAAGTTGCTATATGCTTGAGAACCCCAAGAATAAAAAAAATGTTGTACAAGGAGTAAAATATTTGAACTCAAACCTTAAAATAAAATTACTCTCCTGAACAATTACATGAAAACTGTTTAGAACCTTTTCATTTTAGATCCACGAATTACTAATTTCTTAGTCATAATACAAATAAAAACTAAAAAGTCTAAAATTATATTTAACCATAATAACTATTTTCTTATTTGTAACCAATAGCAACCTTATAATAAACAAAAATATATTATTATTTCAATAAGAAAATCTCAAATTCGCAATAAAAAAATTAAGGGCCACTTATCGAGATAAAATATAGCCTATAGATCCTTGGGATAGTGAACCTTTATGATGGTAACATTTTTTAAAAATAGGTTAAGTAGCTCCAGAGATTACCCCAAACAAACGGACAAACAATTTTTCTTCTTTATATATTACATTATTACCTATATCGTACAGATAATGAATTTTTTTCCTTTTTTTTATTATTATGTTTATATATTAAATATTATTAGTACTATTATTATTGGCATTTTAAAACCAGACTCGACAAGAAAAATACCTCATTACTGTGTTTTTTTAATACTCCCTATAGGTACCTACACCATTAGTAGGAAACTCACTATCATTCAATATCTACGAAGAATGGAGTTTATCGAACAATGCATTACCATATTGTAATGTATGCATTATTTAATGTCTAATTATCTAAAGATGTAAATATTTAACGATCCACTATTTGGATTAATTTTTTAAATGTTTCAAATATTTCTGAAATCTTTTACACATTTTTTCTTCACTTTTACTTTTAAGTTAATTTAATAAAAAATCTAAGATGGTATAACGTTTTTTTTCTAATTGAAAATAGAATCGCATAAAAATGGAATATTAAAAAATATTACTTGAAGAAAAAAACAGGTTATATAATATGTATATATCGAAAACAAAGTTATAAAACGTATAATTCTAATTTAAAAGGAACCAAAAATGTCTGTATGTTTTTCAAAAATATATTTCTATATACTACATCAATGTAAAATATTCTAATATTATAATTTGGACTAAGTATATATATTAATATTAAAGGTATACAAAATTAAATTACATCCAAGTACTTATTTTACATTTCAATTGCATAAAATTACTTTGTTTTATTGTAATACGAACACAAATACTTATAAAGGTAATAATACATAACTAAACTCTATATTGCACTTAATTTCGATATGGTATTATTTCAAAACATAAACAATAATAGTTATAATAATAATAATGGCGTATAATATGTTATTATTTTCTATCACAGTTTTAATTTATACTTTAAAATGGAAGGAAAATAACCTTTTTAATTAAATGGTCAGAGATTACAACATTTGGACTTGGTGGGCTAAAGGTCTAATGAGACCTACATGCTCGGCTCCTTTGGCTGGAAGCTTGTTCAGTGTATAATGTTTAATGAGATCAGGTATAGTTTCAAAAGGTCTATCCGATTGGCCCAAATAATTTCTTTCTTCAGATTGTGTTATTCTCATGTGAATAAAACCTTTAGCACTCCTGAAAAAAAAAACAAATAATTATTATTAAACATTGCATAATTTGCTAAAGTTAATACAAACTTTTTAAACTTTATAAAGTAGTATACCTTGGCTTTAAAACCAAAATAAGTGCATTTTTAAAAAGCATAATAAAAATTAGATATAAGATATAACATAAACATGTGCACAATTGGCATTTTTATGATTTTTATTAAGTTCTTATAAATATTTTGTTTATGATATGCTTTGTTTAGTATAATTTATTATTAAAATTCCGTGTTGCATAAAAAATCTTTAAACATTTAATGAATCAATAGAGATCCCTTAAACATGATTTAGTGACCTATAGTTTTTCATTAAATTATATTGAACCATTATATTAATCAATTTCTTATGCATTCTGATACTATTGTATTATTATTGTAAATTATTATGATTATATAACAAGGGTCAAGGATTCTTATTTATTACAACTCAAGGTTTTAAATATTAAATTATTAATTATGTACTAACAAGTATGAAGTAAGTAGTAACTTGGGTTATTGAGGATAACCTATAGGCTATATTGTTAGAAGTGCGAGTTAGAATCACAATTATAGCCAACACATCCTCAAACTTGTTAGGCATGTACAATGTAGGTAGTAAGAAAGGGTTTTTTTTGCTTTAATAAATTATAATGTATGTATAGGTATGTTATACTTTAATTTATGATTAAACGACGTCTGTCTTTTAAGTATACTTAAATATATAAAGCATATCTTTTTCTTTTTCCATCGCTGACGATGGCCGGGGTCCGGGACAACGGTACTAACCAGTATCTTACACAGGATTTTTTTTTCCTAGAGGGTTGTGCTAATAACATAGCTGCTACCTGTTTTATAACTATACATTTTAATGGAAATTAATAATTAACTTTTAAATTATTTACATAAATGATCCTTATACATTTTCTGTTGTAGATTTTTAAGAAACACGAAAATAAATATTTTAATTTATATATTGTGCAAACAATTTCATTATTATTTTAAACTTTCTTTCATGTTAAGGTTAATCTATATTTTTAACTTATTATGTAATATTTTCTGCCTATATGTTTATTACCTAATTAATTATCGATCTGTAATAATCCAGAACTAATAGCTAAGTAAAAAGAGAAAAAAAACAATAACATTTTTTTAGTTTGAATAATTTAGATAGCATAGATACCTAAGCCAGAAATTATGATAAATTTGCAGTAGTAAATGTATATAGTAACTAGTAATGTAGTATGTTAGGTATTTAAGATACTTATACGTATGGGATTTTATTTATCAGTTTTTAATTTTCTTATTAACACTACAATACAGTTACTATGTATATTGTATATATACCTACTTAGTAGTTAGTATAATACATGTATAATATCAATCCCGGATTGAGATAATTTTGGGCCCATGGCCAAACAATTTTAGAGGCCCATAAATATAATCAAAATATTGGTGACCCAGAACTAAATATATTTCAAAGATAAAAAAAGTTTTTGATATTATATCATTAATAATATATTTCAATACTTAAATTTGTAAAACAAAATTGAAAACACTATAACATAAAAATTTAAACGTTCCTCGCTATTAAAACGTTATCGTGACGCCCAGACAGTGCTAATTGTGATGTTATGTGACTAATATTATGAGTAGGTACATGAATTCAACTGACGACTGTAGAATCTTTCTTACAAGAACAACGTACCTAATTAAATACAATTTTTTTCATTATTGTTTAATATATCGCTTAATCTGGGCTTGTATACTATTATAGTATTAGTATATAATATATATACATATAAACATGCCTTAGGTTACTATCCGATTTCACATTATTACTATATTAATCAGTGCCTATGTTAGTGGAAAATTAAGTATTTTTACAGCGAAAAAGAAGAAACGTTCCAATTATTCCATCATATTAGAAAAAAAGTGTTCGATTTTAATGTGATACAATTATTTTTATTCACAATTATTTTTGAATCATGTTTACTCTTAATATACAATTTATTTCTGGTCAGGTGGCACTACTGAAGGCTCCCATCCTATTATTTTTAATGTTATTTTATGTCTAGTATTTATTTCACCAAACTTACTTATTATACCTTGTCTGTTGTATAGATTGTAAATATACTATTTAAAAAATAAAATAAAAAAATAAAATATACAATTTACGTACTTAATTGATAACGCATATGATCCCTTATTCCCTCTTACTAAATAGGTTCCTTCCTTTTGACCATGCAAAGCTTTTTCAGCTTCAAGTCTGTTCATGGGTCCGTGATACCAACTGAAAAATGTATCAATTCATTAATTTTACGCATAGTGGTTGATTATAATATTACTACCTAATACTAATTTTAGTTACATCAGTGTTTAAATTGTAATATATGTATAATACCAATAGTTACACGTTCATATAATAATATCGCGATATTATAAAATATATGAATATATCTAATGGTAAAAGCTAAAGATACATTCATTACCATTTTATTTATTTTATTGACTCATTATGATTATAGTGTTATTCAATTGAAGGGCTCAGTGCAACAACGAGACAAGTCCATTTTTATCAAAAATGAATTTGCTTCTCCTGAATAATTGATAAAAGCTGACTTGTCTCGTTGTTGCACGGAGCCCTTCAATTAATGTAAGTATACATTTCTAATGGCTATTATTACTTTATACTTAAGCTTAGCTATTATTGAATTGTACATATTATATTTATTATCCAATTAGAGTTTAAACTTAACTAAATCAATGTAGGAATTAATTTTTTCCCATTTTGTGTGTTAGGTTGGTGTTCTATATGTGGAGGTTCATTAATTTTAAAAATGTAGTTACCTGCTCTAGAAACGCTAAGTAGTATACAATAATGGGCTGTAGGCCATAAGCGCAAAATATGACCCAAACCCAACCTAAAAGCGCAAAAATAAATAACCTATAAGGGCAAAACAGAATTACCTTTTTAATAACCCATAAACGCAAATCAATTTTATAAAAAAAAAATGTATTTTATTAAAATCGTAGTTATTATTAATATTTAATTAAGCATTTACAGTGATATTGAAATTAGTTCAAAAAATCAGTAAAAAATAAATATTAGAATTTTGAGTATTATTTTAAATTAGTGAAAAAAGTATTATGAATAAATAAATAAATATATTAAACTACCTAATATAATAATGAGTAGGTACTTTAAAATAAAATTTGAAATTTGAATCCCACTGTCTTCAAGTATTCCAATCTGGTAATTTTTTTTTCTTTATAGAAGGTCCAAGTTTTTGATGACTTAAGATTTGCGATAGGTAGTTTTTCGACCATTTGACTGTAATTTTAAATAAACTTCTACTTGGTGTTCTTTAATCACTTTAATAAAACTATAAATAGATGGGTGGGGTGGGTATAAATACTCATATTTATATGAGCCTTCAAATGCCTGTGATATGATTCTGGACCATTGGTAGTCCTTGGCTCGTCCGAAGGTGGCTCAGCCCTTTTGTGTAAGTTAATGTAAATTACATTTTAATAATACATTTTTGGAGACTTATAATTTTAATTTTAGCGAAAACCGGACACATACGCACACGTGACACGATCGTATAACAAACACCAACTGATATAGGTGGATATCTGGTATACGATTTAAAACATTTCACTCGAATTTCAATTAAAAATAAAATAATGTAGGTATCAGGTAATACAGTTTATTTTTGCGCTTTTATCCCACTACCAAGGTACAAAAGCGCAAATTCGTTTTGCACTTTTGAGTTATCGAAAAAAAAGGTCGATTTGCGCTTTTGGGTTTCACCGCAATAATGGATAGTTGGCATTAGGTGCTCATAATGTTCTTGGGGGAGGGGGGCTCATGGTCCTCAGTTTTAAAATAAGCACTTATAGTTTCTACAAGTATTTTATTTCACAAATTGTTTGTAAATTGTGGTGTTTGGATTCTAAATTTTCGTTTAAAAATTTGTTTCGATTTTCTAAATAATATTAAATTTAAATATTATAAATATTTTTACAAGCAATTTATCAAATTTAATCTTAATCTTATATGATCGGTTATACCTTGTATAATTTTTTTTTAAATTTTTTTAATAGTTAGGTACCTAACATATTCTATCGATTAAAAAAAATGTATACTTATTTGTTTTATAATAAAAATTCAATAGGAGTAATTAGGTATTTTAATCAGATGATGGCAAGCAACCAGTTTATTAGGTGTCTATAGAGCAACTGTAATTGGATGTGTTAAATTTGAGTTCAATAATAATTGTATACGAAAAACGATTCTTAGCGAAGACGGTCTATAATATTAAAGTCAGTCAATTAAGTCAGTCTATAATATTACAAAGTAAATTTGATTATATTATTGTGATTGATTTTACTATTAGGCATTATAATTACATTGGTTAAATTAATATTTAATTATTTACAAAATAATTGCATTTGAAAATTTCATTGTGTATAGGTATACTGTATAGAATATAATACTGTACTCAGAACGTCTCAAGTACCCACGAATAATAATTTTAAATTACAACAAAATAACTAAAATCGTATTTCTTGGTTTTAATATGTAATTTTAATTTGTAATTTTTAATAATGTTTTGTTATGTAAAAAATAACTGTGTTTATATATTTTTTTAGATTTTTTGGTTACAGTATGAATACTGTTCATGAGAATCCTTGTTATGAATTTGCAATTCTTAGCCATAAAAATTGAATATTTCATAATTTTTTAACTATAACCTACAATAAGTAATTTGTAAATTTTCAATTTGATCCATATTTTGTCAACATTTGGACTTAAATACTTCTGACAAAAGAATTGTGCGTATGGTGTATGGATATTTAATATTTATCAACTAACATAATAAAACATATAAGGAACCTTGTATACAATTTTCAAGGTTTTTGACCCAAAGAATACAATTTTATTGATATTTATAGAATATAAAACTAAAAAATTTAAAATGTTTATATAACAAGTCAAAATATTTAGAAAATCTATAATGTAACTATAGGAAATTATAAAATAAACATATTTGATGAAAATTTAAAATACTGACAGTTAATAGTTTTTGAATAACAAGAAAATAAGAAAATGTTGAGAATTTGTTAATTTACGGGAATATCCAATGTCTAACTTTAAACGCTCTTAAAAATATAATTTGGCTTAGTTATACCTACCAGTAAACTTTTTTTTATTTTTAAATATAATAAACTTAAGGAGATTCTTGTATAAAAATTTCAAATATTAATTATACATACAACAATTTTTATGAACTTCGAAAGTTCGAACTCGAAATAATTTGCCAATTTTTGTGATTTTGATGAATTTTGTCAAAGTTTCAAGTTCAGACGCTCAAAAAGTATCCACAATTTGCGCTAAATTATTTTATAATTTCCATTTTTCAATAACAATAACAACGTTTGAGAAACGTTGTATAACACTTTTAAGTTTTTAGACAGAGCGAAAAACTTTATATGAGCAATTATTAAAAAAGAAATATTTTCTTACGCCTATATAATTAGCTTAAAAAGAAATACAATATTTTTAAAATTGTATGGTGCATAGAAGTTGCTAATATAAACTTTCAGTGAAAATGTCATGTATCTAAAATTATTTTTTTAGAGTTACACTAAAAAAACAAAATCAATATTTTCAAAAACTTGTGTTGCGTAAAAATATTAGTTTTTCCTGACGCTTTTGAAAACTATTCTAATTTTTTTACTTTTGACCCCTTAAGTACCAACCAAATTCACTTTCCTACCAGATAAGATGCTGGTAAAGAAAATAGTTAGGCCGGTTGGTATATACATTTTAATTCATATGTGTACCATCGGTACAATGGTATTGAATATTAATACCACAAAACTGGTGGGTACATAAAATTAAAATATCGTGTCACAATTGTAATCATAAACTGAAAATCTATCATGAAATTATTTAAAAATAAAAGGTACCTACCTACGTGTCAACATTTATCTTAAAGAAAAAATGATTGAATTTTTGAAAAGATTATAGTGGATTGTCCAGTACAGAGTATAGGAGTATGTATACCACTCACCTTATATATTTTATTGTTGTTCGATACTAATATACTATAGGAGCAGCTTTACGGTTGGTCGGATGAAAAAAAAAATAGTCAATCATTGAATGAAAATAAAAGTTAAAGGCAGATATTATAGAAGCTCAATAAAGTTGTGTAAGGCACGCAAAAATACGGATAAAACTAGACAATAATAAGGTTTCTGGTTATCGGTTTTCAAATTATATAATATTATTTGTGTGGACAAACTCTTCATTCAATATCATAAGTAAATACTTATTCAGTTATTCATGTTTTAGATTTTTTTTTTAATATTAGAACAGTACCTATAGGCTATAGTCTATACATTAGTTCATGATGCACGATGATTATTAATGAATTAAAATATTTAAAAAAAAACTTAAGCGTGATATTTTTGCATGTTATGCGAGTGTTAACACGAAATTTGGGGTTTGATTATGATGGTATATGCTGGTACTGTTCCTCAAGACCTGAATATCTGATACCTTAATAATATATATATATATATATATATTATATATGCTCCTTTATGGCTACATTTATCTAACATTAAATAAAATAAAATAATATAGTTAAAAAATGGAAATAATGTTACAATTTGTACTTATTTGATGACTATATTTTTTACAAGTGTTCTTGGAATAGATCTTTTTTTTTTTTTTAAATGAAATCAACAATCTATACCACTTGGCACAATAAGCAGATGTGAAACAGATTTTGTACAAATTATTAAAAAAAAAAAAATACATCGTATCCTTAATAACATTTATATATACATAACGTGACAATTTTGAGAAAAGCAGCCACCCATTAGAAACACTTTCATTTGCTATTTTATTTTTTAATTTTTTATATTTTCAGTTGTCTTTTTTTTTTTTTTTAAATTTTTAATTAATATTAATTAAAGTTAAAATTGGGTGCCAATAGATCACGACACCATTTCCGTTTTAACCTTGGAATAGATCAAAATACAAATAAGACATAGCGTTGTACATTTGATTATTATAATTAACCATACCGCAATTAAGACAATAATATGGACAATATTGAATATGCATAATATAATAGTAAGTACATACCTACTATACAAATTATAATATTAAACTTAGCTGCAAGCTGACAAATTAACTAACTATAGGTAGTATAGGTATACATTATTAGTAAAAATGTTTTTAACTGCCATTTTTAGGTAGGTATAGTAGGTATGCTAATATGAGAACGGAAATTAACGTGCTTTTAGAAAAATATGTTGGGCGTTGGCTTACTAAAATGTTTATAATAAGGTTATTTTAAATAGAAATGACTCACAAATATATTTAATGATTAAAAAAACCGGGGAACTCGCTCGTCTGTATATAGAAGATGTCAATTATTTATTATAACTACGCACTTGAGTGGGTAATAACCAGTAGCCACTAATAGGTACTGTACTGTGGATGTGTTAACCGTTGGTTGAGGCGGTCTGTCAGTTTAATTTTCTAAGGATTTTGTTAATTTTTGAATTATAACAGTCGATTTTATTGAATTTAAGTTTCACGTAAAAATTCCCTTTTTTCTTATTTTTTTGCTGAATTATATTGAAAAGTACTAGGAATTGTTTACTTATGAGTTTTGGCACCCAAGTACCAAAATACTAGATGCAATTTTATACCAAAAACCACTCTCAAATGTTAAGATTGGAGCAGTTTTACTGCTCATAAAGGCGGTGACACAAAAACTAATCACTTCAATATCTAAATGATTCATCGTTATGTTCAAAACCTAATGTAGTACATACTTATTAAAAACAGAAATTTATCATTTACATAACTATAAAATATTATAGATAAATTGATCAACTATTTATACGAATAATAAAAATTAAAATATACGATTAAACATATTATGTAATATTAAATATTGTGATATAATATTATTTTTTTCTTAAATTGTAAGCTAATTTATTACCAAAACTAAATTATTAATAGTGTTTTTTTATTTGCTCATATTCTTTCATAAATTGTATTGCTGGTATTCGGGGTGTAGTAAATAGTGTACCATGCTTAAATTTTAAAATTTAAAATTTATTGTACTATATACCTACTTATACTTTATTAATTATTAATTAAGAGTTGTTCCTTTATAGAGCTCCTTTGAAGGTAGGTACTTTATAGTTAAATACAACAATCAACAATGACGTTTAATATTTATCATTAATAATTTAATTATTATGATTATTGTTGTCACAATTATAAATTATAGGTTACCTACAACTTATAGGTAACGGTTGAGCCTAGACTTGGGTAAAATATTTTTAAAAAGAATTTGGAATGCATACTCGAATACTTATGAAAAATAGTATTCCGAATAAAGTACCAACATATGTAATTTAATAATTCTAATTCTAATATAATTTAAGTTGTTGATACTTGATTTAAAATTTTAAAACATGTATAATATTGTAAAAATGTCCAGAAAAACAAGAGAACGATTATTATTGTAAATAATAAGTATTTTTAATAGGAATAAAATATTCTAAATAGTTATTCAGAATACTGTTGGAAAAAGTATTTTATAAATATTCCGAATACTGTTATTATACATATATTTTAACAAAATAATTATTAAAATAGTTTGATTATTTCGAGTATATATTTTATATATTAGAATACATAATATTATATTAATATGATTTTTAATTTTTTTAGTACCTATAATTTATATATAGGTATAAATGTATAATACAATTTAAATTGTTGTAGGTATTGTTTCATGAAAAAACTTCCTATGCGCATTTGTTTTCAGTTAACATTTGTGTTTTTAATTTAACATTTTTATCTTTTTAATATTATCTATATTGATAATAATAAATATCTTGTACAGTTTTTACCATCACAAAAATGCATTAACGTGATTAAATTATATTTTAAATATCATAAACGTTATTACTTATCGTTAGTTTATAGGTCATCGTTGTCCATTAGTCATTATGGAATACAAAAAAATAATATACTTAGCTGTAATATATAATATACCTAATAGCGATATTGTGTTTTAAAATAATCTATAAATAACCTTATTACTAAAAAAGTTAAAAGCATAACAATGAATTAAGAGGACGCCACACCCACATATTATTTTGTCGTTTCCGTCTTTACAAACGTGTAACAATGTAACATACTAACATAACAAATTTACGTTGAGCACTTCATGTTAAGTTTCGTTAATTCCAAACATTGCTTATTAGCGACTAATGTATATTAATTTTTAAACTAAAAACATAAAATATATAACATTTATATTTTCTAAACAAATTCAAAGTAATGATAAATAATAAATATGATTTATAATTAAGTAAACTGAGCTATGGACAACACTTACATACAAAGAAAAGATTAGATTAAACATCAAATGATTTATCACAAATTAATGTAATTATTATTAAGTCATCGTGCTTCGATGCTTCACTCCACTTCAACGTTTTAGTCAAGAACATATTTTTACACCGTACAGCGCACATAATATAATGGCATTATGTTCGCTACTTAGTACTTATACAACCAAAAACAATTAATATAATATTCACGCTTCTGATATGCAATTTCTTGTCAAATTATCTTGATAATTGGATTATTTTTAATTATATTTATATCTGATAAGTGATAGGCACAGTATTAATCTGTATTACCGTAATAAAGTTAGTTTTCAAATAAATTGTCAGAAAAAATGTAATATTACTACTATTTTTAGAAAACTAATAATCTGTATTTACATTTTACAACACAATATTAAATAAATATTAAGAATCATAAATATGTAATACCTATCTAGTTATTTAATTAATTTTAATTTTTAGCTATTATATTTTAAGAGATCTCGACACCAGTGAACCTTTTTAGATGATGGGAGGAGTTATCGAGGAGTGTTAATGAGATTAGATGTGAAACAAAAGGATCTAGTATTTCTTTATATTTACTATTTAAATATTTTTTTAATGATTATTAAGTCCTTCTGTGACATTTTATTTTTCCACATTATAAATAATGATGAAATATCTACCTAGTAAGTAATAGGTAAATATATTTTGTATAATGTCTTACACTTCAAAATCATAGTTTTAATAAATCATAGTTTTAATTTAACACAAATACTCACCATTGTTGATCTAAAGGTAAAGAAACGTCTATGTCTTCTACAAAATTTAAAGGCTTTATGTTGCATAAACTTAATGTTGGACGGTTTGGTTGATCTAAAAAAAAATATATATGTATAAATATAGGTTTATAATCAATTTATACTTAACAATATTATTAACTATATAGATCTATAGACTAATATTGTTTAAATAAATCACAATTTATAATAATTGACTCGTCAAGAGAAAATCCATTAAATAACACTTATAATATTTAAACGAATTTTACAGGTGACGTCATATTTCTTAAATGTAATTTATATTTTTAATTTATTATACTTGAGCTGTATTAATTTTATATTGGCAGCTTTAATAAAATAAAAAAAAATAAAAACATATTATACTTAATTCAATGGCTAATCTTATCTATAACTATTACAATTTTTGAAGTAATGAAAAAATAAATTCAATACATTTAAATAAATACATTTTAAATACATTTGAACAATGTTTTTATCAACAGTTAATTATTTACTTCATAGTAGTTGATATTTTCTATTATTTGAGTAAGAATTATATCATTATTAATTTTATACATTTTGTTGCAGATATATTTAAATTAATTCAACATAAGTGTATGAGGATATCTATTTAGGTATTTACGACTATATTATATTTCAATTAATTATAAAATATAAAAAGTGACCCAAATAGTTAAATATTATTCAAGACCATTTTTTGTTTATTGGCAGTGGCGTATATAGCCCAGGCGCGCACCCAGGATTTTAATTTGGGGAGGGGGGCCACGAAGTTATGATTATGAAATATACAATATACAATTAGACACGAGTTTAGACATACTATATTTTACTATATTTTAATTAAACCAGGAAATTTCAATAAGTACCCCTTCCACAATGCATTCGGTACCTACTCGATTAGGGGATTTGGATTTCTGGTTGAAGTACTAAATTATTATTGTTGGGTTTACATTCTAGTATTCTACACTATTTAAGAGGATTACTCGCATAATCCCTATACTATTAACTATTAAGTATTAACTATTGTAGCATTGAAGTACCTAGTAATTTAGTAATTCACTAAATAACACATATATATTATATATTACATTATTACCAGTATTTATAAAAAGTATTTAAGTAATTACTCAAATACTTTTAAAATAAAGTATTTAAAATACCACCCAAGTACTATAAATAGTTAAGTATTTGAAATAATCTTAAAATATAAAAAAAAAAAATCTATTTAGTTCTGATATACCTAATTTTTTATAATCAAAAATTTGTTTATTGCATTTTAAAAACATGATTTGTTCAACAATCTAAATACTGATCAGTAGGGCTCGGATTTATATGTAAATACATATTTTCTCTGCAACATGATAAACTAATTTCGGCAAGTGATAAATTTGTTTCACAATATTTTTGATATAACGAGCTATATTTGATTTTTCATATTTTTACATATTTTGTCATAAATACATGTTTTTACATATTTCACAATTATTCAATTTTTTCTCACATATTTATACAATTATACTGTTTTAATGTCTTTTCTTCAGATTTAGAATAATTGAAAGGTTATCATGACTATATATATCGATTATCGACGATCTTTTAAATTCGAAAATTTAAAAGTGCAGGTTATATTATTAATTGTAATCAAGATAATTAGATAACTATAGATAAATATGCATTTTTTATTACATTTTATTTTATTATTAATTATTATTAAGATTTTATGACAATATCGGCGATCTTTTGGATTCGAAAATTTAAAAATGAATATTTATTAATGTTTGTAATCAATATAATTAGATAAATATACATTTTTTATTACATTTTATTATATTATTAATTATTATTTTTTTTTCGATAATACATATTTTGAATTCTTTAACACATATTTGTGTACATATTTTTATTGTATAAATACATACTTTGGTTATATAAATACATATAAATTCGAGCTCTACTCATGAGTGATCAGTCATGTTAGTTCTTTTTTAGTGATAGTTGCACCACAACAATAAACTTTTCTCTACAGAGAGTTATATTATATTATTTTATATAAGCTATATCTATTTTGATATAAAATACCGTCATCGATCATCATCGACGATAAACGATAATGATAATATTAAATATTGATAACCATTTTCTTGGTAAATAGGTAGTACCTACTATAATAATATTTTCGTATTGTTAAATTAAATGATAGCTTAAATAAAAAGCTTATTGCATAATATATGTTTTGTTACTGACTTAATAAGCTAATTCTGGTACCGACGTAACGTTTCGATCGTCTTCGACGATTAATTGTTTCTAAAGAACAAAACATTTAATTAAGCTATTAATCTACAAAAACCGATATCGAATTGTCCACAAATAATAAAATATATATAATATAATATTTGTATGACTATTATAACGTTGAAGGATAACCACGACGGCACGGTATTTTTATTTAACAAGGATTATAAATACAAACAAACTTAGAATTAAAATAATAAAATAAAAAGTATTTAAAAAAATATTTAATACGGGAAAAAATATTTGACACTACCTATAAAGTGTAATGTTATATAATATTATCTATAATTTTCTATAGAATTATACTTTGGATTTGAATCATTCTGTAAGTATATACTTAGAATTATATGACATATACCCAGGGTCATAAAATCATAACCCTCATCATACATCCATGAGTATTTTGATCCCTACTTTTTCAGCGAGGAGTTATTTTACACAAGGGTGAATGTAAAGCATTACGATAGTAGGGTGTCTAAGTAATTTTCATAAAACTGTACATAAACGTTCAGTTTTAGACAATTTATTTTTGAAACGGCTATTTTAACTATTATTTAACATATTATGAAATTTATATTTATTATGTTTATTGCTGTGGGAGATGGCATTTTGCACCAATTTTATTACTTATAATTTGTGTCACCAATGTCTAATAGGTACTTGGGGAAGTAATGCTAACGCGGTCCCCCCACTGGTCCTCGATACCACGAAAAAAAAAAAAAAAAAATAGGTACATTTAAGAGCGTATGTAATTTGCGTAAAATATAAAAATATAAAATGTACCTATATTGCACCACATCTAAAAATTAATTTTGGTAATTTGCGCTACGACAGAAAACGAAATCGAATATATAATCTGCGTAACACTTTCAACTTCAATTGTTGGAATTTGCCAGTTGATAAATTTCAATAAATATATATCAAGATTACAGACAAAAGAAATTTGATAGAAAAAGCTTAATTTCGTCTTTAAGTTACAAGTATAAAAAAAGGCGAGCAAACTAGGTATCAATGTATTATAACTTATAAGTATTATATGTTTTAACAAAAATGTATTTGTTTCAAGCATGTAAAATATGAAAACATGAAAAACAATTTATTTGAAATTGAATATAATTATAACATTACTGATTTTTATTATATTACTATCTGATCTCGTGCAAAAAACTTAAAAAAATTATGATTGTTCAACTCCTTTTAGGTGTAACTCGCTGCAGTAAGTGCAACTCAGCCACCCTGGTAGGCAATGTTCAAAAATTCGATTTTATGCATGCTTGTACCTGATCTGTCCTAATAACCAATGGCAACAAATAATAAATAAATACTAATTTCTACTAATAATTTCTCTTATAACCAATAGCAACCATTTATAAACAAAAATTCCACCGTAAATCTCAAAATCCCCGTTTGAGCACCTCCCCGGATGGGGGTAAGAGGGTGAAAAATAATTAATGACATATTCTTATACCTTCCAAATATACAAAAAAAATTTCATCCGAATCGGTAGAGCTGTTACGACTTACGGAGGAGTTCAAACACTAACACCGTGACACGAGATTTTTATATAGGTATTATAAATTACCAACAGAAATTTTACTTAATATATTAGTACCTAATTTATTTTACTTTATGTACATTTTAATAATTTTCTAGAAATGTAACTATTAAAATTAACTTGTTAAAAAAAATTGTTTAGTTATTTTAAAATTGCGCAAACTACAACCTTAAAAAGTGGCGCAAATTACATACAACATACGTCAAACTTATAAAATAAGTTTGGGTTTTAACAAGTAAGTTAGGTACCTATAAATACAATTTTTTATCATCACGTGAAAACAGACTTTATTGTCATTTATTTTCATATATAACCGAAATGTTGATAAATATCGTTGTATAAGCATAACATAATACAAAATATAGAAAAATATGTAGTAATAGTTAAGAAAAAACAAAATGTTTATGTAAAGCAAATTTAGGTTATCATATTATTTTATACTGTTTATGTAAAATTGAATTAAAACCCAAGGGATCATATAATATAATTATTAATTAATTAATTAATTTAATTATTCAAAAAACGATGTTGTATTATTATATGATTACAATAAACGTCACGTCATGTGTGCCACTAATAAGATTGAGTATAAACATTAATTAAATATACATATTTAAACAATGGTATAAAACATAATTGTATTGTATATTATTAAACAACTACCTCTCTAAATAAATGTTTGTATATAAATTAACTAATAATAATAGTATTACTTATATAAGTAAATGATAAAGAACTATATAATGCATCCAAAATATAATTCATTAATTATTCATGATAATATAATGCTATAGGTAAGTCCGTAGACTGTGGGTATACTTACTTTTGTTTTGGAAGGTTTTCGACAGTTGTTTATTATTTGCGTTGACAGCAGCACAATTGTTGGGAAGCACATTGAGAAACAAGGTACTCCTATCCGGTTTTTTTTCGTCCTCGTTGTGTAAATTAATCTTCTTTAATTTTGGAATGTCAAATGGAAGCTCTTCAAGCTGTTCGCTTTTAGTCCTGTCGGCTGGATGTCTGACACCGGAACGAGCACTGTAAGCTTCCTCATCGCTGCCAATCTCGAAGTCTAACGATATGACCCTAGCACAGCTGTCCATCTGCCTCTTTCTGAGCTTCGGCATGTCGAACGGCAACTCGACACCACCGGGACCACAGCCGGCATTCGTCTGTCTTCTCCTCAATTTCGGCATGTCAAACGGAAGTCCCTCTGGCCGCGGTGGTGCTAGCGCCGGACGTCCAGCGCAATCCGAAGACGACGATGACGACGAAGATGTCGTTGAGAACACCGTAGTTGGGCCCTCTTCGGATTTTTGCCTGCGCCTGAGCTTTGGCATGTCGAACGGCACGTCCAACAGCTCCTGGTAGTTGTCACCTGGTTTCGATCCCACGGATATGCCACTGTCAGAACCATGATGCTGCATATGGTTGCTGTTGAGCTTTATTAGACCTAATGATTGCGGTGGTTTGGTCTTGATCGGCGCGACCGCTGCAGTGGCGGTTGCAGTGGCGTCGGCAGTTCCGACCACGACAGGGGCTACAGAGCCAGCGGCAGACGACCTCCGGTGTTCGTAATCTAAAAACTCGGTGCCGGCATCCTGCGCCGACTTGTCCGAGATCGGTGACAGGATGTGTGGTACCGGAAACCGTTTGTAGCACGGTGACTCGGAACTGTGTGAGCTCAACGAATCGCTGGTGATTGATTCCAGACTGAGGCTGCTACTGAGGCTGCTACTGGTCACCACGCTGTCCGAACTCCGGTATTTGTAGACACTATTTAATTTTCGGCCGCCACCGCCGCCACCACTACGTTTCTTCCGCAACAGGAACCCGAACAACCGGTTTTTGCATTGCATCCTGCAGGATGGCGAGGCACTAACGGTGGCTGCGGTGGCGGCAGTGGGGGCGGCGTCGTCTTCGTCCTCGTCGTCGTATTGCCGAACGGAACTGGCGCTGGCCGACAGCTGCAACTGGTTGGACAGACGGTGAGCGATGGCCGAGTCCTGTTTTTCGGCCGACAGCAGGTCTTCGTCCGATTTGCTGATTTTTGAATCAAACGCGGTCTCGTAGAACCGTCGGAATTTCTTAGACATTTTTCATTGCTGTGTCATTACGTGCAGCGACAGAACTACGGCTTGGGGCCGGGGAGGCAGCATCTCGTTTCCCGAAATCGCGCCGAAAAAACGGCGACAGCTGTGACGATGGCATATAGGTAGTTAACTGCAATAGGGTCCGTGGCCGCGTGGCGCGATGTATACCGCGTCTTAACTACAACAGTTGCAGCGCGTGGACGGTACCTAACGCATGTAATATTTTTGATGTATATAAACACGCGCGCTGGTACACATCACCTGGTGGCCGGGCGACGACGGTTGCGACGCGCTACGGGGTAGTTACTGCACAGACGCGCGCGCGTGTTTTCGCACACCCACACACCCACCCGCGCGCGTGTTACGTGGGAAGAAGCTCACCGGAGCGGCAGGCGTGCGCGTCTCGCCAATCGATGCGCCGACGCCGACGCTACCGCCGAAACGCTATAATAATACGACAACGCGCCGCGATGACTCACGCTTTGGGAATTCAGAGCATTGATCCTCGCGGCGGCGTTAGGGGTTGGATACCATAGGATATATTATTATACATCTACATATATACACCTATACAGACCGCGCGAGACCGAACGTCGCCGTTGCCAAAGTCGGGATATTCTCCCGGTAACAAAGCGACTATAAGCTGTGCGTTCAGCAGACCAACCACATATCTTTGTGTTCGGTAAAAAATGCTTTTGAAAGACATTTCATATATTCTACTATAGAGTATTGCGCAAATACTTTCGAATGTAAAAAAAAAACACAAAATTGTAAATTTTATTAATGTCGCATTACAGAAAATATATAGAAAACCTATTGGTTATTTTAGATTCTATGTGTAAATAGCAATGAATGTATATTGGTTTTACAATGATATTAAAAAAAATATCTCAATATTTTTGGTCTGTCATCGCTTTTTGGAGCAGTAAAAATACTTAGATTTACTATTTCAGCACTTTTTCTGGTAGGAAAGTGAATTTAATTTGGACTTTAAGGGAAAAATTGCTTATTGACAACAATTCAAAAAAATAAAATAAAATCGAACATTTTTCTTACCTAAAAATAGCTCAAAATTAGTTAATATATTTTAATAATTTGGTGAAAAGAGCGAATCCATTAAAGCGACGGTTAATATAGCAACGGTAAAACTAAAATCCGCGATAACAAATAGATGGCTACATGGGTAATATAACATCGATTACGATTTTCGCGATAAGTAGGTTAAGTAATAAAATTGGTTTAGTTAGTGATGATACATTGTGTACGGCCAAGCCGCCTAGATGTAATATTAAATAAGTTATTTTCTGTGTAAGCGCCATATTAACTTAAAATGCAATTTATAAAAAGTAACAAAAATAATAATTTCTTAGTACACAAAAGTCAAATATAGAGTGGATGGAAAGACAGACGAAACAGTATAGGTATAGGAGATGTATAGTTAAAAATTGTAAAGGCCGCATTACTATTCGAGGTGAGTCAATTTCAAAAGGTCCCTCATATCATATACCTACCTAGTACCTACATGTCCACAACATTAATTTAATTGAATCCAGACATAAACCATAGAATTGTAGAAAAAATGAAAAACATTTATGTTTGTCTAATAATAATCCTCGACAAATTATTGCCAGTTCTCAAATTACGTCAGGTGTAGCCGGAAATATTTCCGCTATTCCTTTTTTAAAACATACTTTACGAAGACCACGGCAGAAAAAACAGAATGTCCCTCAAAATCCTTCTTCTTTAATGGAACTTGAAATTCCTGTCTCCTGAGATCTACACTAAAACTAAAAATGGATATCCATTTTTAATATTTGACAGTTGTCAAGTTGAAAATCATACATTAATATATTCTACTGAAGTAAACATTGGTTGGCTGATGGAACTTTTAAAAGTTCCCCAGTCATATTTATACGATACATGTGTTGATAAATGATGATACAATAATTCCCACTGTATATGTATTATTACCGAATAAAACACAAGATATTTATACATTTCTGCTTTCAAAAATAAAATAAATTAACTCCGATTTGAATCCAGAGACTACATTATGACAGATTTTGAGCATAGCAGTTTAATCGCTTTTAAAAAAAATATTTAACACGATTAAATTTTTAAAAGGTATTGCATATAATTTTAATTTGCATGTGTAAATATTATACATTTATTTTTGATTTATTTACCAAATTCTTTATATTTATAATTATATTTTACAGTTTTAACTTTTTAAAAGATATAACTGCATATTATACTTTTAATTCAAATGAAATGTTCGATATTTTTGTAATTTTTATAAAGTAAAAACCACATTTTCGATATTATTGTAATCACTATTAAGCCCATTTCCTCACTTTGTTTTCGTTGTTTTTTGTTTCGCCATTATAGTATTATGACCGTAGACCGTCGCAGTAATAATTTCGCTTCTTGACCGGATAACAGAAGTCGAGATCAAGACGCCGTCCGCATCCCATCGATGGTTTCGACGGATCCAAATGACATAACTGAACTCGATGTGGGGGTAGCTTGTTAAGAATCAGAAACCGGTGCTGGAACAACGGACCTGCTATAATAGTTAAACGTAGCCATCGATAATTATGGGACAGGACGATGCAATTCGTGAGGTGTTTGTATTGCAATTGTGTACCCGATCTGCAAATATATAGTAAACAGCCATACAGAATGTAGCTTGTGTCGTTGTACACTATTGTACGCGTGTTTTTTTAAATTATTTGGGTCAATAATATGGAATTTCAAAAAAACAAAAGACATGTTTCTTTAAATATTCGAATACCATTATTACTTATTATTAACTACCTAAAAATGAATCCAAATTATATGGTGAGAAAGTAACTGTGAAGAAAAAAATGAAAAGTACCTAATCGTCCTAATCAACTAATTATGATTATAATAATAACAACAATAATACTAATTTTATGATTGTATGTTAAATTTTACATTTTAGTTGCCACCTCAATTATAAGATTTTTCCACTAATCTACTACCCGATACCTATTTAGAAGGGGGGGGTTGACAGCGTGTATTGTATGGAAAAAAATGACTTTACGGGAATAACTCTCAAGCTTTGTAGAATTGTCAGATTTTGATGACTATTTTTTTATCTGAAAGAAGAAGACTTCCTACAACCCACATCGATCTCTGATTTTGTATTTTATTGTAAATAATTGTAATAAAAAATTTGTAAAAAAATGCTTTTTATCTTGTATTTTTTTTAGACATATTATAAAGTTTGAGTATAAAATATTGAAAAGCAGAGATCGATGCGGGCTGTAGAATATTTCCCTCTAGCAATTAAAAAAAAAAATTATAAAAGTTGGTTGATTCTATAAGGCGCGGCGGTATCGTTATTCCCGTAGAGTGTATTTTTGAGGACAAAATGGCATCGGCACCGGGTGCCTTAAAACAAAAATAATGAACTAGGTATATGTTTGCCAACTTTTTTTTGTTGGTATTTATTCTAAAATTGAATAAATGTTGCCTTGTAGAGTGCGTCATCTGATTACCGATTTAAGGGTGTAAAATTATATGAAATTGCATTAAAAGATAATTTAAAAAAAATTATTTAGTTCTACTATAAATTAAATTTATTCCAATTATTTCAATTAAAAATATTAATCAATTTACTAAACTTTAGAGGACTGTAGTTAATAAACTAACGAACCTAAGTTGATAATTTTACCATCGACATTTTCAGAAAAAATCTTATAGTTGTTGCCAATTTAAAAAATAAAGTTAATTTTTAAATTGTAGGCAATAAAAAAATTGCCATTTAAAAATAAAAAATACGTCTTTTCTTGATTTTTTGGAACTCCATATTATTGATTCATAATCATTACAATACCACGGGTACAATATAATAGATACATCCTGTATAGGTACCACAGTCCACAAATACAATGTACTTATATGTACTTATATGTACATACACAACAGAAATTATTTGTATGTATCTGAAATTCTTATAACGTTGGAACTACACCGACATACAGACAAATCCTGATTGCCCCATTGTACTTAACTTGTTGTTATATATAATAGTTTCCGAAAAAAATTCAGAAAAATTGCCAGCTAAACAGCATTGTTAATTGTTATGCCGTAGTCGTACCTATTTAAATAAAATTATATTGCAATATTGCATTAGTGATTACTGATTTATGTTTACGATTTACGAAGCAATATTATATTTTAGTTATACACTAGTTGGGACAGCAACCATAGAGGATTCGGGTCTTTATGTGTTGTTTGATATTTCTATAAAATATACTATTTTACTATTTTAGTATCTATAAACAATAATATTTATAGTTGAATAGGTACTTAAATGAGGATCACCAATTTAAAAAAAAAAGTCAAACGGATGAAGATTGAATGAATACATTAAAAAATACTGTACATAATGTTGTAAAATTGTATTATTTCCACATACTTTCATAACTAATGCTAATCTAATAATTAATAAAGAACACACTTACTCCTTAAATTTTTTTTTTTTTAGGGTTAAGGCTAAGGTTATTAGCCTGTGGTACTGTAGGGGAGGGAACTATAGTTTGTTTCCATGTGCACATGTGTGTTGGTCTTGGCAGAATTTTTGATTTGGGCACCCGTAGGTATCTGTCATGCCCGGGTGGGGGGATGGCGGCACTTGGCCTCCGGACACCGTGACTTGCCTGAAGAAAAATGCCGCCCAGTGGTCGAGAATCGAACCGGCGACGGCAGCACCGCAACCGACGCATTAGATCGCTCGGCCACCTCGTCCCCCTCCTTAAAATTGTATGTAATATTTTTATTTGTTTTTATAATATTGTTCATTTTCTCCTACATTTTAACTGCACAAGTCAATTTTATAGGACCTTGATTTTTGTAACGAATTTAATTTGTTTTTAATTATAGCTCTAATTTCGTTACTATAAGATCATGCCACCGTCATCTATACTCTATAGTCTATACAAATATAAAATTTGACTTGTGTATAGCATGTAAGGGCGTCATTTGGGGGGGGGGGTTGTACATTTTGCATCAACTATTTTTTAAAACGCTTTCTTTGGTCTGCCAACAATAAATATAAGCGCCGATGAATGTTTTATATTATATATATATTTTATATTTTTTCAGTATTGAAAAAAAAAAATATATTGTTCTAATGTTTAATTTCTAAGAATGTTTGGTGTCGTTTTGTAGTCCCACAATATTATAATTGATAAAATTATAACATTAACATTGTGAAGAAGAGTACCCATAAAATACATTTTTGGTTTTATTAAGCTAGCTATATTATATATTTTGAGTATACCCATATTTACCAAGTGTAAATACCACTGTACACTGGTATCCAGAATATAAAATAAATACATTAAAAGTACCCTACACATAGTTCGTCAAAAATAGTAACAATATTGTGATATTTTCATACTAATATATTATATAAGTGACAAATTATATAAATATTATACAGTTTTTGTCCCCACTTGACCCCCCCCCTACAAAAAATTTCTATGTGGCCTGGTAATGACTTGAATGGCCTGCAAACATTTTGGCACCAACAAATGAAATGAAGCCCCTGATAGCATATAGGTGGATATAATATATTATCATATTGAATAATATTATTAAACAAATAAAAAAAATAAATAATAATACCTACCTATATACAATTTTAACAAGTACTTACCCACTATTCTTTATTATCCATTGGAATATTGGATTAACATTAGGTATATCAAAGTGTGAGAACCAAACAATTTTACAATATTATATGCAATATGCTATATTTTTGAAAATGTAATTTGCTTTTCATTAGTTCAAAATTCGACGGATTTCAAAATTATTTTTTTCTCCATGTTAACTCTGAACTCTACAAAATAGCTATTTTTGAATTTTTTTTTTTAGATCATGGTAAAAGGGAGATTATTAGTCATAATAGTATTAATATACGAATATATAATTGCCATAAATAACATTAAACAATAATTCGTGAGAATCGTGAGTTACTTAGATTTTTTTTAAATTTCTTTCCCATTTGGCATATAAAAATATCTTAGGGCCCCCGGCGATCTCCGCACCTGGTAGCCAGGTGGGCCAGACCGACACTGACGGTTGAACATAGAATATCGACACATTCACGTAGCCAACATTTTGTAATTTATTGATGTCACGTATTATTACACCAATAATTATTATGATACCTACTAAACTTACAGGAGCCGCAAGCCGTTCGCCGTGGACCGAGCCCTACTTTATCGACAATTTACAATTAATAAATTAGTTCTGGAGCAATAGATATTAGTTTAGTATAGTAATACTGACCATTATAAACGTGAAGTTTTAGATATTTAGCACTGGGGACAAATTTAGAATAATCCTTAAAGTTATTAAGATAAGTAGGTATAACTGTTCCAAAATGTTTGTAGAAAATAAATAATAAATTCTGTTTATGTATTGAGTGTTCGAGATAGCGGCTACCGTGTCACGTGTACCTATAGTGCGTTAAAAATATATTTTTTTATTACTAATATGAATATAAATAATATAACAATATTATGATATGGACAACAGTTATGAACTTTAAAGAGAAATGGATGAAAACGGTTTTTGGTTTAAGTAGCGTTTATTTCATCAACGTTGATGCATTTCACGAATTAATATCAATTTGTCCACATGACTACGGTTTTATATTTGCTGAATACATTCTACATAACTATATATTTAAACTCGCTGTAAATTCCCACCAAGTATTTTGGCTGAAATTCTATCGCCAAACCCTAGGTTTTACAATATTTTTTAAAAATAATTAATATTTAAAAACCTTTTATAATAATTTCAGTTGTTTTTTTTGATTTTATAGAACGACCAATGCAACCGAAAGCTTCCACCGCACGTACAGTTAACAATTTTATTCAATCATGGCCATACAGTCATTATGGTATTGCTCGAAACGCAAACAGAAGCTCTGACTAAAATTAATTAAATTCAACAAAATCCCATAATTTAAAAAATTTAAAATAAAAAAATGGAATTAAAAATAAAAGCTTACGACCAATATTCAAATTGTGAAAATACTGACACTCTAATATTATATTTAAGTCAAATTTTAAATAGATTCTACGATACCTATACAAATTTAATTCATAATTATTATCAATACAATTTTAACTCCACGATAGGTTAAAACCAGAGCCCAGGGGCTAAAATGGAATTTTTTCTTACTACACACTTTATATTAAACTTTACCGTGAAGGGCTTTGCCCCTTCCCCCCAAATAAGTATTTAATCCATACACATGTCCATAGAGTAATCAATTTCTATTTGTCTTTATCTAGAGTACAGACTACAACACAATAAAACGATTTATGTCAGTATATTGGTAAGATTATTACATATGGTTCATGCAACAAGAGATATCCATCACGTCCACTTTCCAAGGATACGCACATTGTAGATTACGATTATGGATATCCCATGTATTAACAATGCCGAATGCTAATATATGCGCACTTACTTCGTGAAGTATGAGGACCGACTTACTTTAATGATCTTAAAATAGTGTCAGGAGTGGTTCATCCATCTTATCAGTCAGCCTGCTCTGGAGTTAGAAGATGACGCTCATTGGGACAATGGGATCGAACTCTAGAAGAAGCATCTGGCTATTTCTGATTCCCCAACTATTTGATGTTTTAATAGGTAACTGATATTTAAAACCTTGTTTTAAATTTTCGATCCTTAGCTATAAAAGTTGAATATTTTATAAATTTTTAACTGCAAAATAATTATTAAATTTAAATTTTGATATTTCGTCAAAATTCAAACTTTAAATTCTTAAAAAAAAAATTGTGCCCATGTATTTATAATATTTTTCATGTGCTATTGTAACAATATATCAGGGCCTTGCATTAAATGTTCACGCATTTCTACCCAACAAATAACATTTTATTGATATTTATAGAAAAAAAAAACTAAAAAAATTGAAAACTGACAATTTGTGGACATTTTTTTTTTTTTGATAAAATTTTAATGAATTATCAACTCAAAATAATTTGCTAATTTTCGTGATTTTTCCGTATTTTGTCAAGATTTTAACTTTCAATGCTTATAAAAAAAAACTGTGACTAAGGATTTTTAATATTTTTCAAATGTCATTGTAACAATATAGTAGGAGCCTTGTATTAAGTTTTCAAGCTTTTTTAGCCAACAAATAGTTTTATTGATATTCATTGAAAAAAATACGAATAAAATTGGAAACTGAAAATGTTCCTACCTAAACAGTTCAAAACAAATCAAAATATTTTGAAAATTTTATCATGTATAGAAAATGCAAATATAAACAACCAGTGAAAATTTCAAGTATATACGTTCATTTGTTTAAGAGAGACACCAAAAACCAAAATCGATTTTGCGTAAAAATTCCCGTTTTTCCCAGCACTTTTGAAAACTATTGGGAATTTTCAAATTTGACCTTCCCAATGCACCAACAATATTCACTTTCCCGTCGATCAAGATACTGAAGTTGAAAATCGAAACATTATTTCGACTACTTATCGTATAAAAACACAAAAAAATAAATGAAAATAAAAAAAAATATACATCATTGTAAAATCAATACATTCATCGTTACACTCAGAATCTAAAACATAATTTTTTAAACCTACAAAAATTACATATTTCAAAATAAATGTTAAAATACTTTTGATTACTATGTTCTAGAATATTTTCAGTTTCAAATTTTCATTGACTGCCTATTGATAGTTGATACAAATTTACTACACATATTTTAATTATTTCTCCAATTTTATTAGCTATTATTTTTTGTGTACAAATGTATAATTTAATTGTTACATAACATAAAAATGTAATAAAAACATATCTACACTTTAGATGATTGACTGTCATCAGATTTTAAAGAAACTGTAAAACCTGTAACAAAATTAAAACCAATATTAATTATCGAAAAATCAAACATATTATCAATATAAATTAACCTGAACTGGAATCATTGTCATTTTCTGATGAAGGTACAGTTTTTACAGTAGAAGCTTGAGATAAAATATTAATTGTCGGATGATCGGTGCTTGGTTCTAAAGTTTCTGTTGACCTCAACATTGTGTCATTTTTATTGAACCAATATTTAACTTTAGTTGCAAAGTCACAATCAGAATCATCATTGGCATCATCATTCTCATCTTCATTCTCCCATTCAGATAATTCATCTATATCCCATGGGGATAATATTATTGGAGCAAGGTGGTCTACATACGATGACATTTTTTCTTTTGACATACTCCAAACATTATCTTTTTTAATATTAATTTCCTCATGTTTATCTGGCAGATTTAATTGCCAAAGGTTACTCATATCAAACTTATATGAATAATTTAGCTTTGGAACAGTTTGAGATTTAATTGTAACATTTTTATTAAATTCAGCTATGTCTATTGGTGTATTATCATTTAATTTTTGAACAAATAAATCTCCAGCAGAATTAATACTAAAAAGTTTTAAATCTTTAATATGTTCACCAAAAATGGTAGTACCAGTTAAACACCGTGAAAATCTATCCAATAATGTTGGATTTAAGCAACACCCTTTAAGTCGTACGTTATGTAATGATTGTAATGGATTTGGAATTGATGAGGCAATGCTTTGACACAATAGAAAGCCATCTGGATATGAAGTGTAGGGTAAATAAACAAGGCTTTCACCAGTTTGGTTTCCCAAAAACAACATTTCATTTGAATCAAAACTAAAAAATGTAATTAAATTTAAATAATTAATATAATATATATCTACTTAAGCTTAAATATTCACTTGTTTTCATAACGGTGTATGTTAATTAGGGATGGAGAATTTGAAAGCATGTGATATGATTTATTCACAAATCCCATTCGGTTGTCAAATGTTAAAACCGAATGGTTGGAAGTTACATAAATACTATGACTATTTAAATTACTACTTTTTAATGTTGTTAATTCTTCACATAGTTCTATAATAGTAGTTGGGTCATAAATAGAGCAAGGCTTAGAAATATCAATCTGAAAAGTAAATAGTATTAACAACAATAACAAGTACATATTATATTTTACAGGGCTCGAAAAGTTTCAAATTTTCTGGTTTTAGTTTAGGTTTTGTGAATAGTTTTATTTTAGTTTTAAGATTTCAATTTTGGTTCTTTAAATTATAAAATGGCAATAAATTATATTTTGTGATATCATCAGGATTTTTATTAATAAAATCAAACATAATATTCACATAATACTAGAATTGTGAATATTGTTAATAATTAAAAAATTGGAAGTCACCAATATTAATATGTACAGGTCAGTTTAGCAACAGTTTTTTTAATTCTAAAGTTTTAAACCAGCGTTTGAGAGCTTTTGGTTTTGGTTTGTATTATAATTTTGAAAAATAAAGAAATTTAGGTTCACACCAGTTTTTAAAAAACAACTTTTGAGCCCTGATATTATGTTTCTATAAGTTAGTAGTTTAAACTGTTAAATTTAGAGTTATAAATTATACATTACCCGAGCATCTATTAAGTAGAGTTTTTGTCTATTGATAATGCCAATTAAATTGGATTCATTTTGTAAATAACTTAAATGTATAAATGAATCAGTTTGATCATACACCACATCAAAATATTTATTTTGAACACAATTTCTTTAAACAATAATTAAAATATTTGTATACCTATATTTTATTATTTATTTTATGATTTAACTACAATAGTAAATATTAAAACATATTTACCCATCTTTCCATAATTTAATTATATGTTTCACATCAGCAGTACAAAAATTGTTAGCTATTACATCAGCATCAGCAAATGGTATATCACAGTTATCATAAACAGAATTGTTATTTAATAAATGTTCTAAATCAGAATTAATCCGAAACATAGATAATTTGGTTTTATGTCGAATCATTAATTCTAAAAAAGTAAAATTTAATACACAACCATTTATAAATAATAATTTTACTTAACACGTTGACTGTCGCACACAATTATGTATTTTCATTATGTATTATCGACACAAGAAATATATTTTTCCACGTTATTCCAAATTTGTAGGATTTGTAGGACATAATACTATTGTATTTAAAAATAATATGTTATTATTCCCGCTACGCCAAAGTATTATTTTTAGTACGTTATTATTGTAGCACAATATAAAAGTCAATAATTTAAAACCATATTTATTTACAGTCCCCGGCGGTCATGTGGCATGCTAGTAATGATCAACTATATGGGCGCGCCGGAGGTCACAAAAGTATACAATTTGAGAATTACAGATGACCAAGACGGTCACATGGCAGTCAATGTGTTAAAATAATCTAAAGTTATATTAGTTAAAAAAGTTGGGATCAATGATGGTAGAAATTTATTGTGATTATATAACTGTATAAGCTTTGCAATATTACCATTTAAATTTGAAGATTTTATATCAAAAATTGGATCCTTAAAACATGACGTATCTTTTTTACTTTGAATTATCTCAAATGTATTATTATCAATTGATATTATATCTAAAACAGTAAAATTAATGTTTAAGGTAAAAACTATAAAAGTTTTACATTATGTACCTTAATGTTTACAAAATATTAACATATCTAAGTAAAAACAACCATGCATAGAAAAAATAATATCTGTAAATAAAAAAGCAAATATTACCCTTACCATATTGTATTATTGTTATGGTTATAGCTACACACACATACACACGCATAATTACCTAAAATATCAAGGTTTGCTCCTCTGGCACAAGCTAACAACCATTTTCCATTAATTTGAAATTTTTCAATAGTATTGCTAAAATACCAATTACATTCCTAAAATTAAATAAATAGTAAATAAAAAATTATAAAAAATTTTAGAAGAAAAATTTAATGGAAGGACATTTTTTTTTAAAAATAGGCTTATGAAAAATAATAGTATTTAACACTAAAATTACTACAATATTACAATAGTACATATTACTTACAGAATCAAAATATTTATCAGGGTTTTCCATCAAATTTGACGTAAAATGAGACAAGACATTTGGAATTGTTGAATACATTGTTGATTTATTTGTATTTACTGCTGTTTTTATGTCATTCAAAGTCTTAAAACTTACTGAAAATAATGAAATGAAGAATTTTTGTAAGAACTATTAATTTCAATAACATATAAAGCAGTGATAATACATTTTTTTTGACATGATCTTAATAGTTTTTTATTTCCACGTTTCCACTGTACTTTTAAATTGACCATATCTAAAACTGCATTAATTTCTGCAATTATAGAAACAAATATAGTTATAAATTATAATTATACTCCAACAAGTAGCTGTTTTTATTTAGTAATTAATATACTCGATTCAATGTCTGCAAATGGAATACATGGTACTGGTAGGTTGAAACAATCAGGTGTAGAATAATACTGAATAGCTTCATTGCTGTTTTTGATGTTACTCAGCAAATATGTATTTAGGCCTGGCAAATAATAATGTGGTACCTGAGTCAAAATGTTCTTTGCACCTTTTACATCATTCCCAACAACTGGATGTACGGTTATTTGATTTCTAGACATGGTTTTGAAAATCTAATGTGAATTATGAAAAAAATTCATTTAAAATAATTAAAGTATACGTCAAACAGTATTACAATTAAGTTTATTGTTTTCAATCCATCAACGCATAGTCAACATAAGAATATACTTACATTTAAAAGAAAACAAACAAGTTGATAAAAAACACTGACTTTAAAAAATCAATATGTTTTTAATTTTCACTTTCTTCACAAAACTGCAGTTATACATTGCATCATTTCATCTTGCACAGACTAATTTTATTAAGCACTGAAGACTACTGAACTAAATGTACTTATTTCGTTCAGTGATATTAAATATATGTGTTAAATTTAATATATTGGATAATATTGATTTACTTCGGAAAATAAGAATAAATACGAGTATACCACCACAAGCATAAAGCACTTACAATTTACAAAAATACATATACAAAACATTCATAGTGAATAGCGATTATAATATTAAATATAGTCAATTTAAAATTCGAATTTCTGTATTCTGTTATCGTTTATCAGTGTTTAACAATTTGCCGCCATAATATGAAGAAATTGATAACATAAAAAAAATTAATTTTTCCATAGGCATATTTATCTATGCTTTTCTTTTATGATATTCTTTGTTGATTTAATGATAAATTTTAGCGCCAAAATTCCATTCTTTAGAGATAAATAATGTATAATATGGTAGATGATTGTTATTGAATTAAAATATTATATCAAGTATACCCTATACATACACTATATTCAATAACAATTAACATGTATTAATTGCATACAGCATACAAGTATAATAAACAAGTAGGTTGGTGTTTAGCATATTATATAATAAGATATTATACATCTTAATTTATGGTTCAAATTACAATATTATTATGTATCGCAATTTAAGATAATATAATAAATTATTATTAGATTTATCTTTAATTATTTATCATTTGACATTATAGACAAGTATACTAAAAGTAGCCTTAGGATTAGGATACCTAAGGTACAAACTACAAATTATACAGAATAATACAATATCAAATACAGATTAGAACATAAGGCATGTTGTAAAAATAATTCAGAAAAATGTTTGTATAACTTTTGTATTACACGTAAGTACGCAATACATTCGTTTAAAAGATATATTTATTTAAAAATTTTTAATTTTTAATGTTCTATTAGATCTATTAGGATAATAAAATTTCATAATGTGGAACGGTATAACAATCGGTTATAGTTCAGCTGACGAGACTATAAATTTTGGTACTCGTGCTGTAGCTATTGGCGACAGCAGAATATTTGAAACAACCACTTTGGCCACAATCAAAAGAACATGTGATGTAAAATGTGTATCCAAAGAAGACCTAAGAATCAGTGCTATGTGTACAACAGATTTGATGTACATTTCAGGAGGCCAATCTTTTACCTCATTTAATACCAGTATTACAGAAATCAATCAGACATTTGGATTTCCTAATCAAATAGTGGATGCTAAAATATCAGAAGATGGATGTTACTTAATAGTATTATTATATGATTGGACTATATACTGTTGTTCATTTACAAACCCAAGGATTTTATTTATCAAGTAAATGTTTATACTTATATTCAAGTATAAAAATTAATAATAAATTAACTAATAATTAATACATATTCATAACCAAATCAAAATAATATTTTTTTATTTAAACATTATTTACTTATAGCCATTAGATTAGAAGTTAAAACTAAAAAAAATGTTCTAAGTATAATTGAATATTATATAATATTATATGGTCAAGAAAAATTCAATTTTCACAAGCCAAATTAATTTTTGCCTTCAAGCTCTTTGAATTCAAATTGAAAGAGGTTTATTCAAACTGATAATTTTTTATTTTTTAAACCAAAAATAATTACAGCTTCATAATTATTGATAATAGGAATAATATGCGTCCAACGTAAGCAACTGTAGTGCTATGAATGCAAATACACATCCTATCTTTTTAAAAATCAAACAATATCTGTTTTAATTAATGTGATAATATGAACATAATATGGTTAGACAAATCCAGACACTAAAAATGAATAACTAATATCTACTAAAAAAAAATTATTAACGCTTAACTATAACAATATGCAATACAAAACAAAAAACTTATTTTTTATTAATGAATTGTACTTGTCTACAAGTGAAATCAGATACAAATAATAAAAAAATAAATAATACAACATTTTTTCATGTATCTACATTTAGGTATTGATGGTAAACACTAAGTAGGTATTACATTAAAAATATTATATTTTTAACAAAATAAAAATATATAATTCACAATCTTTCAAATATAATTAAAATTATAATTAATGTTTATAATATATTTTAGTATGTCATTTTAATTTCAGGAAAGTATCAAAAAACCCCCGTTGCTTGCCCTTGGAAATGGAATCACTTGTAGGTCTCTTCTTTTCTCATAAAGAAAACCATTTCTATATTACAGTTACCACGTCATCTGGATTTATCAATAAGTATGTAATATATAGATCAAAGAAACAATTTTAAGTTTTTCATTTTAAATTTCCCATATAAGTATATTAAATTAATTAATTATTTTAAGATTTATTTGTGTCAATGTCATGGAATTAATAGAAAAATCTGTTCTTGATAATGATTTTAAAAACATAGAACATCTTGTAACTTTGAATACATTTGATATCCATGAAAATGTAAGTTGACGCAATAAATGTTTTATGCGCATTTAATAACTTAACTTATTTAACTCAAATAGGTAAAAACGTTGTGTGGAATGTATGATAATATTTTAATAGCTGGTGATAGCATTTGTCTATATGAGGGAGAAAACATGAGGTCTAAGGAATTTTTATTCCCAGACAACTGTAAAATTAAAAAACTCGTTTTCACTCAAGATAAAAGGTAAGTAAAACTATTTAGTTAATTTATTATATTTGTTATATAATTTATAATTCCTTCTCCAATCTCCATTGACATAATAAGTAAAATTTTGAAAATGTATAAAGCATGGCTTTGAATGAATTCAAACATTTTAAAATTATAATGTCATTCTGTTTAGTCTGTACAAAAATTAGTAGTATAAATTTGTTTCTTTGCAGTATTTATTAACAATATAATTTTGTATAGTTCTGTTTATTTTTTTTAAGCTTGTCAATTTGATTACTATTTAAATATATTATTACAGTTTCATTATCTGCCTAACTGATTCAAAAACTATGCTATTGGTATGTGCATTTACATTTTTACCAGTTAAAGAATGGAATAAGGTGCCTATTAGTGATTTTACTGTGATGCAAGAAATGGGTACTACAAGTATTCTTCTATTAACTGACGAAATACAGCCTTCATTGATGCTAGTTTCAATGCCAGGTAATTTAATATTAATTAATAATCAGTGTTTAAGTATATTTTAAATCTTTTTTCTTAAAACAATTAAAATGTGAATAATTTTGGTTTTATGTGTTGTAAAATTATACTTAATTTATTCATAATAAAATGCTCCCACCATAATAGTTGCAAACAAATTATGATTTTCAAAACTGCTATAAACATATTTATCTTTATTAAAGTCGCGTAAAAATCTAGCGATAGACATTATTCCTTGACATTTTTTCTCTCCAATTTCAACTATACAGACAATTTTGTACCTGAAACAAAAATTAAAATAATCATCTTTTTTATTATACCTACCTTTATTAGGTATAAAAACTGTTTGCTGGGGTTTTTAAACTAATTCAAGTTTTTTAACATGTATATGTTTTTGGGTGGGATACAGGTTTTTTGTTTCTGACCGATTTTTCATTAGGTTTTCATTGTCATGGTTACTTATTAACAAAAACATATTTACGATTCTTAGATTTTCCTTGTTTAGGAAATATATCTAGTAGCATGGTATGATTTTTTGCTATAAGTTCAATCGCCAATTGAATAACCAACATTTTTAGTCCTTCCCCCCCCCTCCCCCAAATATAATGGCTAAAACAGGGTTGTTCCAATAAAGAAGAAAAGTTCAGAGACCTCCGTTATTTACAGTTTACTCAATAATAAATTAGTTAGTTTTATTGAGTAAACACTTTGTATTTAGGTACCATAGTAACAATAATATAACAATATTACACTTGAAAAAATTACCTCTCCAAAGTATCAACAATATTAGATTTTCAATTGAGGGATTGATTAACTTGAAATTATATTGGAAAACTCTTAAAAGAGAAAGAAATCATAGTTGAAAAACTAATGATTGTCTTAGCTTATTACTTTAACATTATTTATTTATTTATCAATAAATTACAAACAGCTATTGTAACAAAAAAAAATATTTCATAGTAGGTAGTTTTGTTTTCTAAATAATTAAAAAGAAGAGAAAAAATATATATTTTTATTAACATTTGTATATTTAAGGAAGAGAAAAGAAGAAGTCCAAATTAGCTAATCTATGTTGGTCAATGAAGTATGGATAAATATATTATGTTATAGAAAAATATGTTGAACACACTTCTACTTGGTAAAAAATAATAATTCAGTCATTGTTAGGTACTTATTTAAATTAGTATTGCAATTTAAAATAAACATGAAAATGTATGCAAACAATAAAAAAAATTGATTGGAACATTTTTATGCACAAATAAGTTAAATTACAAGAACAAGCTAGCTAGGTCAAGAATTTATTTGAGCAGAATGTATTCAATTAATTCTTTATATTGTCTAGTACTTACAATTCATTTAGGACATATTGATAGTTCCACAATAATTAAGATAATTTATAAAGCAAATACTATGATAACTATATTTCTATATAAGTAGGTAATTGGCATAAATATTTTTTAAAAACTAAATCATTTTACCTTTCAAAATCCAATTCACAAATTTCATCTCTAATACTTAGTGACATAGTTGCAGAGATTCTTGTTGCTTCATCTGGATCATATCTAGTTTCATTGTTCAAATGTTTCATAGTTTCATTTTTTATAACGGCCAAAGCTTTATTTTCATTGAATGGGTTTTTTGATTCTAATCTATATGTGTTCTGATATTTTACAAGTTTATCTTGTGAAGGTAATTCATTTTCAGTTTTATTAGTTAAAACATCATATACATCCTTTATTAATGTATCCATGTTTAAATAGTATTCGTTAATGTCATACTATGACTTGAATATTGAAGTAATAAGTATTGATCCAACATTCACCCATATATATGTTTATAAACAAAAGTTACATGTATAGTAAGAATTAAGTGGTAAAATATATGTGAATTTTGTACAAATGTCAAATATATGATATCTGGCACAAATTTAGTAAGTTTCGGTAAATTAAAAAAAAAAAAGGTAGGGCAAGTGGGTGTCGCCCTGCTGTATAGTAGGTTACAAGTGGGTCTCTGTAATGGATGGTGTTAAATTTGAATTCGATGATATAATATCATTGCATAAGAAAAACGATTATGAACGAAGACGGTCAGTCAGCCTATGATAGCCTATGATATTACTAAATATATTTGATAATATTATTGTGAATAAAGTAATTTACATATTACCTATTGAGGTGAAACCTTGTTTTAAATTTTAAATTTGATACATTTTGTCAAAATTCAAACCTTAAACGCTTATTAAACGAAAATTGTTCCTATGTATTTTTATATTTTTAAACTGCTATTGTAACAGTTTATCAGGAGCCTTGTATTAAATTTTCGTGTATTTTTACCCAACAAATAAAATTTAATTGACAATTAAAGAAAAAAATATTCAAAACTGTCTATAAACAGCTCAAAAAGAGTCAAAATATTTGAAAATTTTATCAAGTATAGGAATTGATTAAATGAACATTCAGTGAAATTTTCATGTATCTACAGTTATTCGTTTCTGAATTACAACAAAATAACAAAATCGCTACATGAGAAATTGAGTGAATATCCAATCTTGTAAAAATATGAACTTCAAACGCTTATAAAAATTTAATTTGATTTGCTTATAGACATTTTTTTTTTGATAAAGGTAGACAAACTTATGAGGAATTTTGTATAACATTTTCAAATCTTAGATATAAAAAGAAAAATTTTCATGAATTTCTAACTCTAAATAATTTGTACGTTTTCGTGAAATTTACGTATTTTGTCATATTTGAACTTTAAATGTTTATAAAAAAAAAATTTACCTACGGTCATTTGTTTTAGAGTTACACCAAAAACCAAAATCGATTTTGCGTTAAATTTCCCGTTTTTCCTTAATTTTGCTTTAGTTTTTCACTGTGCTTTTGAAAACAAAGAAATTTTTTACTTTTGATATACCTACATTTTATTTTAAATTTCAATTTTTCTCCCAATACTAGTAAAATCTTATGTAATAAATCTATTAATGATTATATATTAAATAGGTTACAAAATCCAAAAGTCTTTTCCTACTGCCGCTTTTTCTAATTATTAGGTCAATGTTTTTGAAATTTTCCTATGAAAATTTGAGAAATAATATGTCTAAGAGAGGCCAAGGCCTTGATTCACTACCTATGAGGAGTGAAAACTCATATACAACCTGGTAGCGTTAATTTTTTAGACTCAAATATTACATATCATGACTAAAAAACCAAATTTTTTTAAATGAACTTGTAGCTTAAAATGTAGAATTTTAAGTACGTATCAATAATGATGTTTATACATAATTTAACAGTAGGTAGGTATGTAAATATACCAGCCTATTGATTTTAACATTTGAAGACATAAATAAAAAAAATAATACAGTATCGTATAAAATTAATATATTTCTCACTTAACTCAAAATTCCAAATGTATTAGGTAATAGGTACTATGTAAAAATAAATGTTTAAGTTATAAATTATAATATTTAAAAATGAAAAGGTAAATATAAGTAGTGTTGTTATAGTAAAGTTATGTTAATTAATAAAATTCAAATAAAAATCATAAATATATATAAGTAAAAAGTATAAAAGTACATCAATACAATAAAGGTTAATATAAAATAAAAAGTCTATACAATTTTCAACCCCTCGAGTGTTCTTGTGGTGTTCTTAATTCATTTAATTTGTCAATAGTCATTATTAATTTTCTCCTTGGACCAAATAAACTATAAAAATTTAAAGAATTAGGTAAATATGATTATCTAAGATCAAGACATCGAGTTATTATTCTAATGTAATTATAATTTATAAATAACAATATAATTTAAATTTTAGATTACAATAAATCAATTTCAGTAGGTGCGTAAAACATGTTCGAAAAAAACACTGCTACCTAATTGATTAAAAATAAACAAATTAAATCAATTAGCAGTGTTTTTTTTTTAAATATCATGTAGGAATGGAAATGCCAGTATTGTTAGTTGTTATGAATAATTTTTAAATGTATTCAGAATGCGTATTTAATACTTGGTGTTAATTGTATTTGAAATACGTATTCCGGTATTCGAATACTGTCTTTCAAGAGTATTGGAATATAAATATTAAATACAAATACATTTTAAAATTAAGTATTCAAAATAATTTATGCGTACTTTTCTGTAGAACCAATATTAAACTATTTGTACGCGTTTATTACAAATGTATATTTAAATAAAATACTTATAATTATTAATAAATATATATATTTTTTTTTATTTAACAAAATAGTATATTACAACCTGTAATATTTTATATACAATAAGTAAATTCGGTAAAATAAGATTAAAAACATGACAATATTGAGAAGTTTATAGTTTTGAATTAATACCGGTCGGGATTTAAGAGATCCCGAGATCAATGTCTTTTTTATCGACATGGGGGGTGGGTATCTGGGATAGATTCACTGGCAATGGCGCCGAAGTTTTTAAAATGTGGTCGGGCAATTTTAAAACTTTCCAGCCTCAATATCTTAATTATTTAATAAAGAGGTACCCTAATATACATTTATTCATAATCATGGTTTAAATATACTCATGTTCATATTAAAGTTATGAAATAAATAAAATATGGCCGGCCGGCCACATTTTTTAAAAAAGAGGTCGGGCCACGGCTTGATGTCACCATGGACTTCGGCGCCACTGTTCACTGGATAGATTAGATACTAGTGGATTTATGTGGTTGAATGATTTAGTGTAGAATATTTTATAATAGTTTTTGGCTGTAATAGAGACATTTTTAGGTCTTTGTGTAGTGAAATGTTTGCGACGTACCACGTACCACGTACCACGTACCACGTACCATGGCCCATGGTGCAGATATTATTTGGTGAAGAGTTATTGACTGGAAGGCCTGTATGGTAAGTGGCACATCCCCATATGTGGATGCCATAGACTCAAATGGTGTTTAGGCGTTTAGCATTGATTTGTATAGGTATTAGTAGTTTGTTGTTGCTTGGACTTGAGATAGGGCGTAATAGACGAAGTCTAGTGTTAAGAGGACGCTATACCCGCATGTGGTGTCTCCGCCTTACAAATGAACAACACAGCAAAAACTGTTTTGTGCGGAAAGAACCGAGAAGGCTACAGTCATAACTAAGAAACGAGATTTTCACCACATAAAAAGAAGAATTTTGGCTGTGCAACGTTGTTTTTATTTTTTGGATATCACTTATATGAAAAAAGTTCTTACTGTATCAAAAACTGTTATTGTTTGTGTTATTCAAACTTGAAAAACTTTTTTCATATAAATGATATCAAAAAAATAAAAACAACGTTGCATCTTAAAAATTCTTAGAATAATTATAATACATTAATACCAATTTTTAAAATAATTGTAATATAGGACGTACCGTATAGCTATATATATACGCTGAGGCGGGCCGAGCAATAGTTGCGCTCCTGGCAAGATGACTATTTTGCGCCCCCTCCCCCGGCCGCCCCACCTTATCCTCAACAATTTGTTGACTTTGCAGTTTGCGATCATGGCAGGCGCCACCTTGTCAGCAGGCCCTTAGCCCGGTTCTGTATATACGAAACAAAAATGCTATTCGTAGAAATACGATGGTAAAAAGAAAAAAGTATTTTGTATTGTGGAATAAAATACTAAGTAAAAACTATTTTGAAATACCAAAAAAGTATTTTATCAAGTATGTAATTAACAAGACTGGTCGAAATATTCTACAATCCACACCGATCTCTGTTTTTCAATATTTTATTCTCAAACTTTGTAATATGTCTAAAAAAATACAAGATGAAAAGGATTTTTTTACAATTTTTTTAATACAATTATTATTTGAAATAAAATACAAAATCAGAGATCTATGTAGGCGGTATGAAGTCTTCTTCTTTCAGATAAAAAATAGTCTTCAAAATTCGACAATTCTACAAAGCTAGTAGTAAGTTATTCCCGTAAAGTCATTTTTTTCGATATAATACACCCTATCAACCCCCTCCCTAAAAAGGTATTGGGTTGTAGATAAATGAAAAGTCATATAATTAAGATGGCAACTAAAATATAAAATTTAATTTTCAAATTTTATAGAGTTGTGGAAAATTTGAAAAACTTTTACTGGGACCCTTATAAGGACCCTTATCATATGGAATAACTATATATTCGAAAACATAAATTG
>NC_042494.1:37172103-37212520 GCF_005508785.2 Acyrthosiphon pisum | reverse complement strand
AAATTTTGAAAAATGTATAAAGCATGGCTTTGAATGAATTCAAACACTTTTAAAATTATAATGTCATTCTGTTTAGTCTGTACAAAAATTAGTAGTATAAATTTGTTTCTTTGCAGTATTTATTAACAATATAATTTTGTATAGTTCTGTTTATTTTTTTTAAGCTTGTCAATTTGATTACTATTTAAATATATTATTACAGTTTCATTATCTGCCTAACTGATTCAAAAACTATGCTATTGGTATGTGCATTTACATTTTTACCAGTTAAAGAATGGAATAAGGTGCCTATTAGTGATTTTACTGTGATGCAAGAAATGGGTACTACAAGTATTCTTCTATTAACTGACGAAATACAGCCTTCATTGATGCTAGTTTCAATGCCAGGTAATTTAATATTAATTAATAATCAGTGTTTAAGTATATTTTAAATCTTTTTTCTTAAAACAATTAAAATGTGAATAATTTTGGTTTTATGTGTAGTAAAATTATACTTAATTTATTCATAATAAAATGCTCCCACCATAATAGTTGCAAACAAATTATGATTTTCAAAACTGCTATAAACATATTTATCTTTATTAAAGTCGCGTAAAAATCTAGCGATAGACATTATTCCTTGACATTTTTTCTCTCCAATTTCAACTATACAGACAATTTTGTACCTGAAACAAAAATTAAAATAATCATCTTTTTTATTATACCTACCTTTATTAGGTATAAAAACTGTTTGCTGGGGTTTTTAAACTAATTCAAGTTTTTTAACATGTATATGTTTTTGGGTGGGATATAGGTTTTTTGTTTCTGACCAATTTTTCATTAGGTTTTCATTGTCATGGTTACTTATTAACAAAAACATATTTACGATTCTTAGATTTTCCTTGTTTAGGAAATATATCTAGTAGCATGGTATGATTTTTTGCTATAAGTTCAATCGCCAATTGAATAACCAACATTTTTAGTCCTTCCCCCCCTCCCCCAAATATAATGGCTAAAACAGGGTTGTTCCAATAAAGAAGAAAAGTTCAGAGATCTCCGTTATTTACAGTTTACTCAATAATAAATTAGTTAGTTTTATTGAGTAAACACTTTGTATTTAGGTACCATAGTAACAATAATATAACAATATTACACTTGAAAAAATTACCTCTCCAAAGTATCAACAATATTAGATTTTTAATTGAGGGATTGATTAACTTGAAATTATATTGGAAAACTCTTAAAAGAGAAAGAAATCATAGTTGAAAAACTAATGATTGTCTTAGCTTATTACTTTAACATTATTTATTTATTTATCAATAAATTACAAACAGCTATTGTAACAAAAAAAAATATTTCATAGTAGGTAGTTTTGTTTTCTAAATAATTAAAAAGAAGAGAAAAAATATATATTTTTATTAACATTTGTATATTTAAGGAAGAGAAAAGAAGAAGTCCAAATTAGCTAATCTATGTTGGTCAATGAAGTATGGATAAATATATTATGTTATAGAAAAATATGTTGAACACACTTCTACTAGGTAAAAAATAATAATTCAGTCATTGTTAGGTACTTATTTAAATTAGTATTGCAATTTAAAATAAACATGAAAATGTATGCAAACAATAAAAAAAATTGATTGGAACATTTTTTATGCACAAATAAGTTAAATTACAAGAACAAGCTAGCTAGGTCAAGAATTTATTTGAGCAGAATGTATTCAATTAATTCTTTATATTGTCTAGTACTTACAATTCATTTAGGACATATTGATAGTTCCACAATAATTAAGATAATTTATAAAGCGAATACTATGATAACTATATTTTTATATAAGTAGGTAATTGGCATAAATATTTTTTAAAAACTAAATCATTTTACCTTTCAAAATCCAATTCACAAATTTCATCTCTAATACTTAGTGACATAGTTGCAGAGATTCTTGTTGCTTCATCTGGATCATATCTAGTTTCATTGTTCAAATGTTTCATAGTTTCATTTTTTATAACGGCCAAAGCTTTATTTTCATTGAATGGGTTTTTTGATTCTAATCTATATGTGTTCTGATATTTTACAAGTTTATCTTGTGAAGGTAATTCATTTTCAGTTTTATTAGTTAAAACATCATATACATCCTTTATTAATGTATCCATGTTTAAATAGTATTCCTTAATGTCATATTATGACTTGAATATTGAAGTAATAAGTATTGATCCAACATTCACCCATATATATGTTTATAAACAAAAGTTACATGTATAGTAAGAATTAAGTGGTAAAATATATGTGAATTTTGTACAAATGTCAAATATATGATATCTGGCACAAATTTAGTAAGTTTCGGTAAATTAAAAAAAAAAAAGGTGGGCAAGTGGGTGTCGCCCTGCTGTATAGTAGGTTACAAGTGGGTCTCTGTAATGGATGGTGTTAAATTTGAATTCAATGATATAATATCATTGCATAAGAAAAACGATTATGAACGAAGACGGTCAGTCAGCCTATGATAGCCTATGATATTACTAAATATATTTGATAATATTATTGTGAATAAAGTAATTTACATATTACCTATTAAGGTGAAACCTTGTTTTAAATTTTAAATTTGATACATTTTGTCAAAATTCAAACCTTAAATACTTATTAAACGAAAATTGTTCCAATGTATTTTTATATTTTAAAACTGCTACTGTAACAGTATATCAGGAGCCTTGTATTAAATTTTTGTGTATTTTTACCCAACAAATAAAATTTAATTGACAATTAAAGAAAAAAATATTCAAAACTGTCTATAAACAGCTCAAAAAGAGTCAAAATATTTGAAAATTTTATCAAGTATAGGAATTGATTAAATGAACATTCAGTGAAATTTTCATGTATCTACAGTTATTCGTTTTTGAATTACAACAAAATAACAAAATCGCTACATGAGAAATTGAGTGAATATCCAATCTTGTAAAAATATGAACTTCAAACGCTTATAAAAATTTAATTTGATTTGCTTGTAGACATTTTTTTTTGATAAAGGTAGACAAACTTATGAGGAATTTTGTATAACATTTTCAAATCTTAGATATAAAAAGAAAAATTTTCATGAATTTCTAACTCTAAATAATTTGTACGTTTTCGTGAAATTTACGTATTTTGTCATATTTGACTTTAAATGTTTATAAAAAAAAATGTACTATGGTCATTTGTTTAGAATTGCACCAAAACCAAAATCGATTTCTCAATATTACTGGGAAATGGTGACCCCCCAAAATACCAACTAGATTCACTTTCCTATCAGAAAAGATACTGTGAAGAAAATCTAAGTATTTTTACTGTCGTAAAAAGTGGTGACAAACACACAAAAAAAAGACACATCATTGTAAAATCAATACATTCATCGCTCCGCTGAGAATCTAAAATTGGTAAAAATAAACAAAAATTTAACATAACAAATAATTTTAAAATATGACAAAAAAATTTGTTATGATAAAGCATTTTTGCATAAAAGTTATAATATTATTTATGAGATAATTTTAGAAGAAAATTTATTAATATAGGACATATTTTGAAACTTAGACAACATTGAAGTTTAACATATGTATAATTATGAAGAAATTATAAAAGCAATAAAGGCTTTAAAAGATAATTCTTCTCCAGGATTAGATGGTATTTCAGTAAAAATGCTCAAATTAAATATACATTCATTGATTAATGCATGTATATTTAATATTAATCATTTTTATCTTTTATAATAATAAAAGAAATAATAATAATAACTGTTCAATGCAATTATGTATATTTCTAGTATTAAATGAAAGTAAGGAATGCAAAAAGTGTAATTATTTTAGATTTGACAGGAAAGACTGTTATTCTTCAGTTTTTTTATCTCATAATTTAAATGAAATCTGTTCAAGTGTATCTCAAAATATACGACCTAGCCTGAAATATATATTTTTTAAATAAATAAATGTCAATTTTAGGAGGAATTAATACATTAAAAACCTACATTGTAAAGACCCTTTTGTACCTATTGCATCTATAGTATAAGTTATTACTAACAACTAATATGTTAACTTAATACTAAAATATATGTTTGTTTGAAACAGATTTTAGTGTAACATTCAAACTTCCAACATCATCTTTAACATATCTTATTGATTATCCAAGTACATCTGATGGCATATTGTATTTGGAAGCACACGGAGACGAAGATATAAACACATTACATGTAAAACTTATATCTGAAGGTCAACCCGACTTACGTTTGGCAAGAATGTTAAGACGAGGCAAATATGATGAAGCTCGAAATTTTGCAGCTGCATTTAATCTTGATCCAGAAACAGTATATAAAGAACAAGTTAAAGGACTTATGGGAAAATTAGATGTATGGCAGCCTGGTACCAAAGGCATCCAAAAAACATTTGATGAAATGATGGATTACTTAAATAAAATTAAAGTAAATTATTATCATGCATTTTCAAAATAATTTCATAACTAATTAAAAGATAATTGTTTTATATAGGATCACACATTTGTTGGTAATTGTGCTCTCAATATAATTGTACCTAGTTTTACTCTATGTAGAAAACTTTTAAGGTATGCATTATTAAGAGTAAAATCCTCGTCACAAGGATTAGAAAATAAGTTATTATTTTTACTTGATCAATTGCAAAGTACACTTCATAAATTGGATACTTTTTGTCTTTTGCATGATGTCTCTGATTGGTCTATTGAAAATACAGAACTATGGCTTTCATTTTGTAAACAAAATGTCAACGACATTTGTTTGGACCTTATACAAAAAGTAAATATTTATATATTATTTATTATATAATATAAATACATTATTTGGTACATTTATTTTTTGATACTAAAACACATAATATATCAATATTATTAAATTTAAAAATATATTAGTGTATTCTATACCTATAAGTAATAATAATTAACTTATGTATGATTTTAAGCTTAGTATATATTTTCTAATATTATATTTACTAAGATTTTAGAGATGTATAACTTATACTTGTTGAGTATAAAAGTTAATAATAATAAATTAAGATTATAAGTGTAATTGGTTAATTTGTTTTGTTTTTTTTTGTAGAATCAATTAAGTGATGCATTAACAGTTTGGAGTCGTCATATTGCAGAAATTAAAAATTGCATTAATGATGAATTTATAAATGAATATTTTTCAAGCACGCCATTTTCTGTAAATATTTATGACTTGAAATTGTGGGTAATGAGTTTTGCTTCCACAACTCTTTTTATGTATTATGATGAAACAGTTGCTTCTATGGTTTCTTATATAGAAAGTAAAGTTAGGTATGTTTAATAGACTCATACATTTTTTAGTTTATATTTTGAATTTAATTTTTACATTTGATTTGAACTTCATTTTTTAGATGGAATGAATTATATTTACATTTAGATTGGATCAATCCTAGCTTAGAAATTTGTCGTTATTTTCTAAATATCATCAATCAAATTGTTTCATCTCCTTTATGTCTAAGTATTTCACGACCAACCGAACCTCAAATGAAATTGATCTTACTGATAAAATACTTAGCTGAATTAAAGGATTTGAATGATAATTTTGGTGTTAAGATAACTTTGGATGATTATGAATTATCTCACGAAGATAAAAATTATTCAGAATTGTCATTCTTAATTTTAGATCAAATACAAATGAATGCATTCTCTGATTTTATTACAAAATTTTGGTCAACATTTACACTACAGCGATTCTTAAATTCTGATGAAATTTTATCTGCTTATATTAAAGTAAAAATAAATATATTTTTGAATTACAAAATAAAATTCAAACTTATTAAACTATTGTTTACAATCATTTAAATTTAAATTTTAGAACATTGTCAGTCAAGTTGATTGTTGGTGGTCATGGGAAGAAAAAGCAACTTTAATACTCAATTTCATATCTAACAAAGAGGTAATATTCTTTAAAAAAAATATATAAAATATAAATTATTTCAAATTATTTTTACAGACCAAATCTGATTCAGCGTTAAGCATTTTGAAAGCAGCTAGTATACCTTGGTCCGATCTTATGATAAAACTTTGTGATGAAACACTTAAGACTGATTTGAATACTGCGACTATTAAAGATATTGAAGAAGTGAAGAGTTTACTTACCAGTAAATTAATATTAAAGAGTTATAATTTTTCATTTACAAATATTACACCAAGTATAGTAAGTATTTAAATACATGATTAATTTTTTCAAAATTAAATTATAATTCATTACCAATTTTAGATTATTATTGCGGTCCAAAATATTTGTTACCAAAATCGCTCAACTGTACTGGAAGACATAATTAAATTGATTAGTACACAGTCAGTCACTGTTCAACGAGAAGCATATGAGATTTATATACAGTATTTGATTGAATCTGGGTATGTAAATTATTTATTATTGTTATTATTTTAAATTTATTCTTACAGTATTAATCACTTAGGTTATTATCCTAACACACACAAAACATTTTAGTTTGTATATTTGTATATTATAATGTCATATTTAAATTTAATTGTACATTTGATTGGTTTTAAAAATAGTAAAATATTCTAACAGTTTTTTTGATCCCCAATTCAAGAGTTATAGAAAATAACAATATTTTATGCTTTGGTATGCTTTTGAATTTTGACAGTTTATGAGAAAGAGCTTTACTGTAAAAGGTTTGGCATATTTCTGGTTCTTCCCTTCTCTGTAATGACCATTATTATTATTATTATTATATATTATTTAAGTCATTACAATTCAATCCAATTTTTATCTTTATAGCCTTACAGACAAAGCAATAGAATCTTTAACAAATCCCCAGATAATTCCTAGTTCAATGATACAGAGGATATGCACAACAATTTGGATTACATATAACAGTTTGAGAAAACAGTCAATTTTTGTTGAAGAAGCATCTAAGTATTTTATTGTACTAAAGTTTTTGGCGAAAAGTCAGTGCATAGATATTCATCAAGAGTGTCAACATAGTGCTCATGGCTTAATAAACATTTATCATTTAAAGGTTTGTCTGTTTAACTATTGAAAATACTGTAATTTACAATTTATGTATTATTGTGATTTTGTTACAGAATGAGTTTAAAATTGAATGTGATTTATCTGAATACACTAATGAAGAAAAGCTCATAAAAAAATGTGTTAATTCAGTCATAGAAGGTAGTTTGAACATTTTAAATGAACAAATTTTGTGCATAAATTAGTTTTAATAATTTATTATTTTCTAATGACTATACCTATTATAGCTGAACGTTTCGATGATATGAAGACTTCTATTATACAAGCTAGATTATCAAGGTTATCTTATTTATTATTCCAGTCTTTTGAAAATGTTGTAGTACAATTTGTTAAGGAGTCTGCTTTACAAAGAAATAATGAAAACATGTGTATATTTGGTCAATTTATAAACACCTTTGGAAATGTTGACCCTCAGCTTGCAACTAAATTATTAGAACTAGGAGAACTTTTAGTGTCTACTTATGATCCAGTGTCTCAAGCTGCATTTAAAATACCACTTTGGACATTAATCCGACGAATTACGCAATTAGTCACTGTTAATAGTCATTCAAGTAATATTGTTTTTTTTTATTTGTGTACCAGTTAGATTAAGGAATGTATTTAATATTTAATATTTTAGGTTTGTTAACCAGAGCTGTTGAATTAAGTCAATGGGTCGAACCATTTTATTTAACATGCGGAGATGTGGTGAATAGCGATAATATAGAACTTGGGTTAGCATATTCTTGGAGGAATGGAATTATTGACAAAAACTCTATACACATGGAATTTTTTGAACAATTTAAACTATACAGTTCATTTTTAAGTAATGTACTTATATAGTACCAAAACTTCAAATAATTATAATTTTTATTCTTCCAGATTGTTATAATCCAAAATCTTCATTACACTGCTACAAGAAAATAGATATTAATGATTCATATGCTACCATAGTAAGTGCAACAATTATGTTTTTAAGTTAATGTCAATTAAAATATTTAATTAATTATTTTAGCCATCGCCAGATATAATAATGTCTTCGTTAGAATATTTCCAAGGTCAGAATCTTATTGGTCTCCATATAACTGTAACACAAATTATGTGTTTATATCGTGCTATTCATCAAAATCAACAAACATTGGTTAGTACCTTTTTTAATAATAAAGTAGATAATTATTTATAATACAATTGTATATTTTTGAATTTTGATACATTTCAGGAACAAGAGTTAACTAAAAAAGGAAATAATTTAATAAAAAGTAATGTCAGACAAATATTAAAAAGTGTTACTTATGCTCGAAACTTGGATGTGGATCTAGGGTTAGGTCTTTTAAATACTCTCAAACCACATGATGCTTTCAATTGGCTTGAAGATGCATTAAATAAGTATAATATACAATGTTATAAAGTTATAGGGTTTTAATGGTTATATTTTTTAAATTATGTATTTTTGTTTAATCTATAGCGTGGGGATGAACTATCAAAAATTAACAAATATTACAGATTTGGGGTTAGTTTACTTACAATTAAATATTGATACTGCTGGTGATTTATATGAAATTCTTAAATCAACAAAAAATAAATGTATTTGGGGTAAAAAATTGATGAAGTATGGATTTGCATTTAAAGGTATATAATTTTTTTATAGTTAAATAATGAATGTGTGTATTTATTTATTATTATTTTTTATTATTTTTAGATGCATTTTATAGTTCAGAATTAGATCAACGACATTTATTACAGAAAATGATAAGATCTCCTATCATAACATTAAATGTTTTAGTAGACTACTGTGCTGATACACATTTTGATTTACAACAAACTGCCAAATTATTTTTAGAAAGTTGCTTGATTCAATGGGAACCATACACACCTGGGGAAAATGAAGAGAAGACATTTGGTGAATACTTTACAACAAACTTTTAAAATATTCAATCAGTTAAATAAATTGCTAATTATTTTGCATATTATAATTTTTAGATTGGATAGCTAAAATAATTGAAGACAAAGATGCCTTATTAAAAAAATGTGATGACATTTTCAGTGTTATTACAGAGAAAACTGATGTTTTAGATTTTCTTTGGAACCATGTTTGGGAACAAGTAAGGCAACAATATATTGTACTTAAACTCAACCTAGTTTTAATCTTATTATTTGGTTATAGGTGAATATTTATTACTATGAAGTATTTTTAGTAATAATGGGCTTAATTGAAAAATATGATGTAAATACAATTTTAAAATTTCATGTTCAAAAAGAAGTTTTGTTATTTTTAATGCAATACAAACGAGTAAGTTTACCTGAAGAACACGAAGAAGAAATATGGTTTTCCATGTTCCAGGAATCACAATCATTACCTCCTATTTCTAAATACCGTTTACCTTATGTTCCACTTGCAAATAAAAAAAAAAAGAAAATTGGGCATCGTGAAATCCAGGCATGGAAAATCATAAAACCAGAATTAACATTTTTAACGTATAATAAATGGTTTTCAATAATTGAAGCAATTGAAATGGACAAGGATACATTATGTATTTTAACTGTAAAGAATATGGTATGAATTGCTTAATGTACATTGATTTACAGACTAACCAAGTGTTTAATAATATTTTAGGTTAATGAGGTATCTTCTAAGGATAAGAATGTTGAATGGTATTTACATATGCGCTTGGAATCATTGCTTAAAGATATTCAAGAAGTGTTGAGTAATGTAAAGAATTTAGAAATAGTTGCTGCCTCACTTTATTTTGTTGTCAATAGTTTACCTTTAGGTATTTATTGTTAACTATATTTTTTAATGTCAATGACTAATTTTAAATTATGCTGTTATATAAATATTATTGTTTTTAGGTGCTGATCAGTTGGCAGCAGCTAAAATTAGTCATTCACAAGCTCAAGAATGGGTTAAATTAGAAAATTCGGAAAATGCCAAGTCTGGTATTACCAAAGTATGTATTTGTATTGTTTTAATATATTTCAATTTAACAAAAACTGAAAAGTTTTTCTTTTTTTAAGGTTGTTACAAAATATGTGTTAATAACAACTAAACATATACTACACATGTATGGTTTTGGCAAAACAAATTATTTACAATTAGCATTGCAACCTAATGAATTAATTAGAGAATTATATAATGATCCAATAATACTTAAAAGACATACAGGTGAAATAAAATTGTTTCCTGGTAAGTTTTAAACTCTTATTAAAGTGTTTGTTTCAAATTTTTTTAAATTATAGCTATATTTTTTTCAGACATTAATGGTGCAGTAGATGCTATCGTAGAAGTTCATGGTAAAGGAGATTTGGCACTCAAAGTAGATCTTCTAAAAGAGTGGTTACAACCCTCGTCATTGGGATCAATGGATTCTCCTGATAAAAGTTTAATGTCAACAACTAATTCATTTTATGTAGCTCAAGAAAATACAACAATCAGCGAAGGTGTATTAAGGTGATTATTATTATTTAAATTAGTTTAACTTTTGTTAAATACAGCTAAATACTGAGCGTTGTTAATAATGTTATTATGTTTAGAGCATGCTATCTATTAGAAAATGATACACCGGCATACAATTTACATAATTTTCTTATATGCCAAGCTTATAACGAAGATGACAGCGATTCTATGTGTCCAACAAGTGTCCGACTAAGAGCATTGCAATGTCTGTGCTTGGTAACAACTGAAAATATTGAAGAAATTACTTGTCGTTCAAAAGAAATGATGAAGTAAGACTATACATTTTTAGTATTACTATATTGCACTTAAGTAATTTAATAAATTAACTTATTTGAATATTAGAAATAATTTGGTTGAATTATCAATTATCACTGAATTGGAAACTCTTGGAATCAATTTTTCTCCAGTAAGATACCGTGGATGTGATAAATCCAAACTAGTCCAATCATTGATGGCAAGAAGATCGTTGAGTTCTACTAAATTAGCTTCACATTTATGTATTTTATATTCAGATGCCATGAATCCCAGTATTTGGGATTTATTACTTACTAGATTAATTCATTTTACAATGATTATTGAACTGGATAAAGTACTTGTTCATTTGATGGATAAATGGCATAAATTGACATTTGACATTGTAGAAAAAGCCTGGAATGTTTTTCTAAGATCTTCATTCAACAGTGGTATGAATTAATCCAATAATTAATTAAATAGTAATAAATAGTGATGTTACAAACTGACAGTTCTATTTTCCAACTGTAAAGAGCTATGAGAGTCAAACTAATAAAATTATAATTTGAAGTCGGTTTGTTGAGAAATATGAAACTATTTTTACTATTATTTGTTATTCCATTAAGCATTGGGATTTTTGAACATCGTTAAGTTTATTTTGAAATTTATCTGAACCTTTTGATTTTTTAAAGTTTGATTTGAGTCCGATTAAAAAGTTGAATAATTTGGTAGTTAGTTACGGGTTCAAATAAAAAATTGTGAGTTCAGTTGATCTAAAAAATCAGGGTTTGTAGCATCACTATACTCTATTCCAAATAAGATTTCCCACTTTTTTCGCATGCATACTGAGCCTGGACTTTCTCGAGCGGTGCCAGGTACTCTCTGATTATTTGCCGATAGTCGGCAACCTACATTACTCCTTGTTTTGTCGCGTAAATGGGAAAAGTTGCGCGGCGCAGAATAGGTATAGCCTCGAGTGGGAAATCTTATTCTGAAAAGAGTGTAATTAACAATTAAAGTAAAACCAGATTTTTTATAAGTTATCATTTTCTTTTTCCAGCTAAAGATTCTTATGAAGTTATACATTGTATCAAATTGGTTTTTAGTTGTCCAGTCATAGATAGCATTGATCTAAAACAAATTATTGAACATTGTGAGCGCTTTAAACTTGATCAATATGTGCAAAAGTTGAAGTGTCTGAATTAAGATTTTTTTTATTTAGATACGTAAATAAATAATTGTTAGTTTAATTTTTATACTAATCTAAAACTGTCTAATTATAATTTTTTTAACAAAACTATTTTATTACAATATATACAAAATATGATAATTTATAATATGTGCAATGATCATCTCATTTATTCTTCAAAAACTCTTTTTAATTCTGCTTCTCTTCGTTCTTGGAATATCCTTTTTAGGTCAGAAATTTTTTGTTGAGGTTCTGGTCTTTCTGGCGGAAACATCTCCCTTTTGAATTTTATTACTTTATCTTCATAATTTTCTGGTAAGTTGAAGTAATGGAATAATATAACAGGAAATGCCATATAAATACCCATTCGTAACACCTCCAACTGCCACTTACCCATATCTAAATGAAATTTAAGAGGATTTAACATGATTATAATTAATTGTATTATAATAATTTAACATAAATATTTATTTTTTTAAAAACTAAAAAATTGAAGATCAACTCTAAAATAAAATTTTTTTTAGATTAAAATTACATTTATAGTTTGCACTTTTTCATATTAATTTATATTGTTTTAAAAATATATTTATTTACGTAAAATTATTTAAACAAGTGAAATGTTAATAAGTGCATAAGTTTATATTTAAAAATAATTGTGTGTATTACATAATAATAAAAAGTTTTATTGCATTTCGTTGTTATATAATCAAACAAATACTTATGAGGTACAGTAATGAATAATGATTTTTAGGACTTCAAGTGAATACTAAGCTGTTACAGTACATACTATACCTACATTATATTATGTTTTCTGAATTATGTGGACTTAGTAGTTAGTACTCACATACAAACACTATAAACTTATTTAAATATTTTCATGACTTACTATAATTTTTATAAAGTTTAATCCAGTTATATTTTTTTTACAATTTAATCGTCTTACCTTTATTTTAAATATATGATTCAATAAATGGTAAATAAAACACGCTCGACAGTTAATAAATACTAAATAGTCTAATAATACAAAATGTAAAAAAGCAATTGAATTGTATTTTTATTTCTATATAATAGAGTCATAAAATAGAAATAATTATAATCCACAACCGCTATTCATGCAGAAAATTATTTCATTCTGCATTCAGCATTTTCCTGTTTTCCACGGAAAATGCATAGAGATAAGAGATTAATGGGATATAGTTAAAAAATGTCTTATCAATTATCATGTTGAGAAAAGATGATACCACTAAAACCGCTGTATTTACTCATTGGCATGTACCACGGTAGAATATCTTTAATTATGGTAAAAACATATTTGTACAATCTACAATGCAACCAACACATTTATTACTACTTATTAGCATATAAATTTATTAAAAATTATATATAATAGTAACCATGATATATTTACCATTAAAATTAATAACTTGTTTATTTTAATTTCTCAATGAATTATTGAATTTTTAAATACTTGTTACTATTCATAAATATATAATAATATATTTTTATTATTTATTTTTTCAATTTTGAAAGGATGTGTTGGTAACACTATTATCAATTTGTTATAATAATCAACATAACCTTACATTTAAAAATGTTACCTACTCTTTTGCTCTTCGTGATTTAATATCGTGTCGGAAGTTCCTTTTTAGTTTTTTCTGGGCTATATAGCTTTATAATTCTACGTTAAAACTTTGTAAATTTATTGAACGTAAGTACATTTTACTAACCCTAAGTCTATTTAATTCAATATATTTGATTCAATTCAATTTTTTTTGTCATTCAGTATTCTGACTTAAATATTATGAATTGTTATATATTAGCCATGTGGCAATGTTGCTCTTCTTCCATTCATTAATATTTCTTTTAATATATAATTGTTAATTGTTTATTTAGAATAAAATGGCCCCAAGAAAAGGAAAAGTACAGAAGGAAGAGCCAGTAGTCCAACTGGGACCACAAATTCAAGAAGGTGAATTGGTTTACGGAGTTGCTCACATTTTTGCTAGCTTCAATGATACATTTGTGCATGTAACAGATTTATCTGGAAGGTAAATATTGTTTTGTGATATAACTGTCGGCCAAATTAACCAAATAACCTCTTATTCATTTATGTTGAAATCAATTTATAATGTACATACTACTTGTATATTACTGTAAACACATTGGATACATTTTTTTAAAGAACTATTTACAACTTAATTGGTTATATCATTTTCAGAGAAACAATTGCTAGAGTTACTGGTGGAATGAAAGTAAAAGCTGACAGAGATGAAGCTTCTCCTTATGCTGCTATGTTGGCTGCCCAAGTATGTTTTAATTGTTTATCATAATTATTAATCTACATATAAACAATTAGTAACTTAAATGATACTCTCTTCTTCATTATCGAGGGTTGGATTAAAAAGATGTCATCGAATTAATATTATTTTATCTCTGACCCAGTTGGAACAGACAAATAAAAATACAATTTTGTTTAGTTAGATATAATATTGGAGTGAATTGGCCTATTATCAAACCTGAGCTGAGAACATATTTTTGTATGCCTTAATTGTTATATATTTCTTATTTTTCTACAATGTATGAGAATCTTTAAACTAAACTATTTCGCATACTCATAATTTACATAATAATCAATATATTATAAAAATAGTCAACATACAAACACAGATATTGCTCTTAACTTAGTTTAATGACAAATTTGTTCACTCTTATAATACAATTAACCACACAAGATGTATCCTGAACACTAGTTTTCTGAGTCAAAGAGAAAATAACATTGTGCTGAAATCATACAAAGTGAAATTCATCCCTCATCATTTTCATCTTTATTTTTCTTTCATTAAAGTTCTTATATGTAAACTTTTGTTTGTCTTATGAAAAATAAATTAAAGTTTTTATTGGCAATTTTTACAATTTTGTATTGTTGGTGGAATTGATGTGGGTTCTACTATATAGTATTGATATGTAAATAGTTTACTATTAATAGTGTCCATTTCTAAATGATAAATAATTACTTCTTCCTTATTATCTAATGATTTCATGTTAATAACAAATAATTATAATTACACATAGTTAGAGTTTACAGTAAAACATAATAAGTAATAAATCACGTTTATATTCAAATATTCCCTGATATTGAAGTATTCCCAAAAACAAAATTAACCCTATATTCATAATTCCAAATTCTGTACTATATTAAAATAGATTTTTCTAAGACATTTGAAATTTATTCTTGTATTGAAGATCAATAATGTGAACGCTGTGTCTAGATACCTGACCATACATGAACAGTGCCTTTATTTGAATGTTGTATGTCAATGCACTTAGTACTTTCTACATGCTGGATTAATATGCATAAGTGTATCTTAAGGTCGATGGCATATAACAATATAAAAATATTAATATGGCTGGTGGCATATTCATTCTTTATTATCCCTGGGGGTCTGATCCCTTGTTACAGTGCAATTCAAATAACTATTCACAAAAACATTTTTATGGGGGTAGTTGTAATTTTACTAAATTGTTATCATAGGTGGGCACTCCAATAATCTGAGCAAAATGTGTAAATTACTTTAAGCATCTAAAATCTATTTTTCTTTTTACCAACAGACATTTTCTAGATTCTATATTGCTAGTTAATAAAGTACTGATTATGTTTTTAAATAGTTTCAACCTACCTTTTATCTCAAAACCCTCAAGCACTTCGGTTTTCACACTGTGTTCTGAGGAAACACCTGAATTAAATCAAATTAAATATTGTTTGTAGCATTGTAATTAACATCAAAACTTGTTTTTCGGGAAGTATTTTAACAATTTGGGAGATCTTCTATCATCATAAAAGTTTAGTAAACGCTATTCTATCAATACATTTTAGATAAGTGTTTTACATAATATATGAGGTTACAAATAAAATAACTAAATAATGTATGTATATGTATTAAAATAAATATTATACTTATATAAATTATGTTATTGAAATAATACATATTATATAACTTTTTAAACTTAGACTTTTTTAGTAGTATAACAAATTATTATCAATTCAAAAATGATCAATTATTAATAATAATTAAAGTATCGATTTGTATGCAACTTAATGTTAAATAATACTAATCAAAACAATTTATTATAATGTTCAGCTTGCACATATTAACATGTTTGACCAAAAGTACATATTTTAATAAAATTATACAAAATATTAAAAAGCATGTTATATTTCAATACTTTTTGTGCAAATAAATCTATGTACTCTTAAGATCATTATAGTGCTCATAATCTATCATAAGATTTAAATAATAACTTAAACATGTACAGGATAATTCATAATGAATAAATATTGTGATTTTATTACACATCATAATATTAATTTATTATTTATTTTAATTTTAGGATGTTGCTGAAAAATGTAAATTATTGGGTATCACAGCTTTGCATATTAAATTGAGGGCCACTGGTGGAAATAAGACAAAAACACCTGGTCCGGGAGCACAATCTGCATTGCGTGCTCTAGCTCGTTCAAGTATGAAAATTGGCAGAATTGAAGATGTAACACCAATTCCCTCAGATTCTACACGTAGGAAGGGTGGTCGCAGAGGTAGACGTTTGTAATTTACCAATTTTCATTTGTATTGCATATTGTGTATTTCACAAATATTAAATTGGATTTCTCTTTATACAAAGTCTTATTTTTTCTTTAAGTCTATTTCCATTCGATTTCCTAATATTTCCTTAATTTATTATTATTAGTATATTAATTATGTCACAACTATAAAAATTATTTGTTTCAATATCCTGTATTATAATTGATACAGGACAATTACAGATTAGAATGGCTATTTAAGGTTTTAGAGGCGGAATATTGAATATGTAATGTCAGGAATATTTTAAAATATTACTCTGTATTTTACTTGTATTTTTCATTCTCTCTGTTTTATAATGGCATATAAAAAAAACAAATTTTTAAATCAGTTTATTTTTGTTATTATTAATTATTTAAGAAAAAAAAATATTGAATACTATACAAACTTGTATATTTCAATAAATATTTTAAATATGAATCTGTTATGACTGATGGACTCATTGCACTATTTTTGTTTTGGTAATATTGTGTGTTGTACTGTATACAGTGTAACACAAACCTTGAGTTGTTTTTAAAAAGATTAATACCAACTAAAATCCACTGGTACAATATGAAGAAGTGAATATATTAAGCAGTATAGTTGAATTTCAAAAACTTGAAAATATAGGAATATAATAATTGTTTAATATGTAATTATTTAACAATAAAAGGTAATAAGGAATAATCGGAAATAGCGAATTACGTCTCGGAGATCGCATTACAGTCTAATATTAAGATAGTGTGGATAATCAAAATTATGAAAAAGGAAATCGATTATTAAGGGGCCATGGATTTTTGGTTGGTGTTGCTTATTAATTTTAATCTATCACATAGGTAAATCACTAACACTAAGAAGCAGTATCACAAATTAAATCTTATAATTATATATTTATGTAATTATGTGTACGATAATAATTTAGATAAAGTATGAGATGAGTTTTTAATAATGTCAAAAATATCTTCAAATTTTAAATCATTCAATTTATCTGTTTCTACAGACATAAATAAAAAAGCATCTAAACGGTCATTAGATAGTGGAGCGCGTAGACGATTTTAGATCATTTTTAATTTGTTAAATACTCGTTCACCACTAACCTGAGACACTGATAAGGTAAGCATATATTCCGTGGCAGCATATAAATTAAAATCAATCTATGATTAAAATAAGTAGGCATATGTAAATTAAGCGAATTAAGTGAATTTAAAACAAATAAAACAATTTTCTTGGGCATGTATAGCTTTTTCATCATGGATCTTACAAATTCAAAAAAATTACGAATATAATGAATATTCATTGCATTTCAACAGTTATAACTAGGGTTAAAAACATTTTTATAGACCTCAGAAAGTCAGAACCTACCTGTGTTTTTATTCAGTAGAATAAGGAATAAAAATGTGTAAAAAAAATTTAAGTTTTCCAAATTTTAAAATGGTCAATTAGGATCGCCTAATATTCACTTTCAGACCACTGTGGGCTGTGGTCGCTATTGTATTCTGTGTTTATTTTTGAATATTTCTAAACGCTCAGTAAATTTGTACTGTACAGTACAATCATGATTCGTATTATTGACATAAAATATTTTAATCCCATTTCTTAAATTGAACATAATATTATGTCCTATGGTGCTACCTAGTTTAACTAGTAAGCCCTCGCTTAATTAGAATGAATTTTTTATACAAAACCTTAGCCCGCGGTCCACTGCTGTAGAATAATAGCACAGTGGCCCTGTTTAGGGCTTAGATACCTGCCTATTACCAAGTATAAGTTGTACTAGGTAGGTACTAATATAATTTTATATTATACTTCTTAGTTATTCCGATAAATGGTGGCCATACGGCATACGCCCTTAGTCTATTTTAAATGGACATAAATTTGCCCATAAGACGAAATTAATATTTCAGAAATATCCTTGACCCATATATAATTTAGAGATAGTTCGTTTGATTTTAAAAATTTGTTGAGCTTAGTACCTACCTATCTTCTTTTTAAAGTTTTACGCGATTGCTCAATTAAGTATTTGTTTTCTGTCCAAGACCAATACCAAGACTTCTGACATTTTTTTTTTTTTGGGGGGGGGGGAGGATTATGTTGAAATGTATTAGGGTTTGGGGGTTTGGTATCAAGACGGAACTTATTTTCATCTTCCAAAGTTGATACCATAAGTTTTGTAAGTAATCGAGCTATCTATTATGTAATAATGTATAATATTTAGCTTGTAGTATAAGTCTATCACGTGATACGCCTTTGTTATTTTTTTTAAATTCGTCGGTTTAATGATGCGGACACCATTTCTCCACAGCTATGCGCCTATGCAAAATAGGTAATGCTTATGATTATTGACAGCATCCGGACGAAAATTATTCTTTCCGTCATTATGGGATCATTATTCTATTAAACGCCATTACGGTTTATGATATGGATCGTCGAGTCTCAGGGTCGATGCAATACGCGTTTAATCGGGAATGCAGGACCCATCATTTTATTATTATAGGTAGGTGGTAATAAATAACGAAATCAAAAATCGTGTTTTCAAACTTTAAAATATTTTCAGATATAGACATGTTGTTAGTTGTTACGGTATTGAGGGGGCGATAACTAATCTTTTATATCAAACTATTTGCGTTGTATAAACATTTTGAGAAGAATTAATAGAAATAATGGTGGATTGTAATTTATACCTCCGAATATTTTACCTAATAGTTTTTTTTTGTACTTTAATTTAACAATATTGACATTTAAGGGTGTATTCTGATAGTCCGATAAGTAATTAAAAATTAAATTGCACGGAACGTATCTGTTGGTAATTTTGTAAATTTGACTTGTGCTACAAACAAAGTCGTAGATATTTTACAATTGATGCAGCTACCATTATAATGTTTAATATTGTCAAACATTTAATTAGGTACCTAATTAAAAATCGACTTTTTCCTATTATTTATGTAAATGACAAATAAGTAGACAACAATCGTTACCAGTCACTCTGATCAGTAAACGTAATTACAAAAACAATACGCATTTAGTAGAGCTACTTTTTAGGATAGAAACCATACGATTAAACGACATAAAATGCCTATTCAATAACTTGATAAGGAATATTCAAATAGGTACTAAATAGTTTATATTCAATGTATGTCGACTAATAAGGCGTGAAAAAGACAATTAAACAAACAAGTTGTCAACAGTCAACACAACAATTATTTACTATTTAGCATCGGGTTTTTCACTATTGCTCATTAGTGTATTTTTTTTTTTATTGTATTATTCCATAATGCCATCGGGTCATATTTTCTGAGTGTCTGAATAGTGACATGATTAAATAAAGTAGTAACTACTGAGTAGTGAGTAGTGGTGAGTGGTGAGTTACTGAATTATGACTACTTCACAGTTCACGTCTTCACTCCATTATTACAAAATATGATTATTGACGTCTGTACTCTGTCACTCTGTTGGAACTTGGAGTAAATAATAATGAGCATTGCCCCCCATTGGACATACATCCGTCATCCGCACACATTTGAGGTTATGTGGCTTATAACGTACGTTTCCGACGCATAGGTTTCCGTTTCGAAGTTTGTGCAGTTGCAGCTGTGAACGCGCACCCTACATCTATTATTTGTCCTTGACGGAAAAAAAACTAAAAAGATCTGTTGTTGTTCTACTGCCTTCTTTTCAGTTTTCAGTTCGGTAATCGTCGCGATGATTGTTGTCTCGGCCGATAATTTTTTTTTCCGCTCGAAAGTTCATTGGTTTCTGTGAATTATCTTCTGTCGTGCGAGTTCTGAATAATTCAATAAAATTACACTGAAAGTGGTCGGAATATCTATTTGACAATACATTTGAAGCGTATTCACGAACAAATGTGCACGACGATAAACCTGTTATCATTTTACGACGAGCCAAAGTTGTCGGTAAGTCCTTTGCAATTTATATTATTTTCATTTGTCCTTTTAATGTTATTTCTTTTTAAATATAATATCTTTATCCCCAATTTCGTATTTTACTTTATTTCCGGCTGATCGTCTACTACCGAGTTAAGGACATTTTAGTGAACCAAGTAAATATTTAAAATTCGTGATAAACCAGCTGATGGTAGGTACATATTATTCTACTGTATGCCTTTAGAATACATTTAGATACACCCCATTTTTTGAGTTATTTAAATACTACCAAATTATATTAACATATCAATAAAAAGTAAATAAATATTGAAAGGTGGATGTAGAGTGAAATTATTGTAAGTTAATACAGCAACATTGTATATGTAGGTTTAAATCTCTGTATAAATACTAATTTTGGAAAAAATAAAACATTAAAAACTATTCATTAGTACCTATCTACCTCTATTTAATGTACTCTATCTAGTCTTTCTACAACAAACCAATTACCTACCTACTCTCATTTAGTTGTAAATAAATAAAATATTAAAGTAGGTATGTACCTGCATATATATTAATTTATAAAACTACAAGTTGTATGTACCTATATCTATTTTGAAATGATAACAATCCAGTGACAATTCAAATAGTTTAAATAAGATCATTATTTTAAATTCTAATGTAGATTACCAATATTTAAATATAAAATAATGAAAAATGTATACCTTGGTATTCAATAGTAATTCGTAGTTTACAAAATCCTCGACAAAATCATAAATTATTTATAGGTAGTAGGTGCATATTGAATGAATCTGGAATGAATTGTTAAATACATGAAACTGTCAATATGAGAATACCGGAGAATACTTAATCAGGGAAAATGTCTAGTGTATATGCAAGGCCAAAATAGTTTTAAAGCCTAATAATATTAGGTACTTACTCATTTGTTGTATGGCCATAAAATCTACCTATTTATTACCAATAAAAGTTAAGTACTTATCTATAATTTAAAAGGTTTATCTATTAACTTTAAATTATTTTTATTTTATCAGAGTAGCTGCTAAAAAAATCTGACTTAATTTTTTTTTTATTAAGATAATATTTACAATCTGTTGGTATAAACTTAAAAGAATAAGTAATATTTAGGCAGAACGCTTTGATTAAAATTGTCCATTGGCACTACTTCAAAGATTTCAAATTAAAACCTCGATTTAACCCGAACATTCGGAAACCAAATGTTCCACCTGATCATTAAAGTTCCTTTTTTGTCTCAATATTTAAGACCTCGTTTAAGACTGAGATCTTGATGACAAGATTTCCTCCTACAGTTTCTCCCTTAAGATTCTCCAAAATAACCCAACTCTTCTGCCCTTGTACAATAGACAATAGTTAAAATTCATATTATCAAACCATCCAAATATCCTTGTTATAAACCTTGATTCTCACTTCCCTGTCATTATCTAACTTAATTTTTACCTGTTCCTTCAATTTTAATACAATATTATGCTGTGTTTATTTTATCTTTTAAACAGTCTTATAAATTCTACTGCCTATATCTTTACACATTTCAATTACTTTTTTATTGTCAATATTTGACTTAACGTTTTTACTGCTACACTATTTATCTACTGCAACCTGTGTATGCTACGTAAAATACATTGTAATTATTTTAATTTAAATTTTGAGATCTACCTATATGATCTAATTATTTAAGTTCAAAATAATGTGAGCCAAAGTTCCCAAACTTGTACGGTTACCGGCAAATAAGAATATTATAAAATACAGGTACATTATAGTACGTTTAGAACAGTGAAAGGGTTAAGTTCCTAAGTCTAATATCTATTTCCTAAACCTCTATATAATTATTGTTTCATGATTTTTAACCACTAATAGTTTCACTTGATTAATAACATGTGTTTTTTTTTTTTTTTAATGAAGATTAATATTAAGCTTATACCGGGGCTTATACCAGCCCTTATAATATAACCTCCTGATTTGCGTATATTAAGTATATTCCTCTACAGTCTATTTCTAATATCACAAATTCAACACAATTAAAAATTTTATTTTTTATCACACAATATACCAAACCTATAAATGTATCTCAATAAATAAAAGTTACTAATCATTCTTAACATTTTATAGTAGATTATTTAACTGATTGGTTAACATATTTCTTACAATAAGTAGGTAAATGGAATATCTAATGTTTATAATGTTGTATGTATTATAAGGATGCTACTATGTATAAATATAATAAATATATAACTAGGTACAAACAATTAATTTTCGTGACTTATTCTGCTAATTGTTCAATCATCATTTCATCCAGTGGCGTAAGCAGGATTTTTCAATAGGGGGGGGAGGGCTTGAAAATTAGTTACATTTTAATTTTGTCCAGTCTAATAATTTCAGACGTTTATTTGAGGTATTTTAAAATGTTTGTAACTTCTCAACTATTCTGGTAGAAAAAATGGTCTGATCATAAACTTTGATGCCCGATGCATGTTTTTGGAAGCAAATTGGACCTAGTTGGTACTTTTAGGAGTTCGAAATTGAAAATTCTCAGTGCTTTTCTAGGTGCCTTTTAAAATAACTGGAGAAAACAATGAAAATGTATTAAAATTGTTTGGTAACCAGCTTGGTTATACCGTCCTCACTTGAATTGTATTTGATTTATTTAAATTTTTTTTTTCTATAAATTTCGATTAAAAATTATTTATTCGGTCATGAAGCTTAAAAATGTAATACTTGCGTAAGTTTTTATTATAGCTAAAATATCAACGAAACATAGGCATCATCGAGGGCATTATGGTTATTTTTTACAAGCATTTAAAGCGAGATTTAAAGTTAAAATTTCGTCAAATCCACAGTTAATTTGTAGGTCAAAACTTGTAAAATATCGGGCAAAATATTTAATGTGTATCGCGTTTTACTATCATTGTGCGACCGCGGCTTGAGGCTAGACAATTAAATACAAAGTCTTTCATACGAGTAGTTCATACTTTTATTAAAAAATTATAGATAATTTTAGGAAAATTGGTAGTACCTAAACACAATGTTTTTTCAAAAATGATTCATTCTGGTAAGACGTATATGCAATTTGCGTCTTACAAACTACAGTTGACAGTTGAAATTTGATAAATATTTTTAATTTAAGTAATAATAATATGGGTGTATTCAGCCTGTTAGCCCCCCTCCCCCTGCGGACGGCACTGATTTCATCCTAGGTTTTCTAGACATATACACAAACACACATTCAATGGTAATCAGCAGCGGCTCTACACTGGGGGGGGGAGGGAGGGCAAGGGTGAGCAAATGGTGGAGGGCACTTTAATAGTATAATTTAATGTTGACAATTTTAATTTTAAAAACATTTAATATTTCACATTTAGAAATAAAAATACTCAATTAAGTTAATACTAACTGCACGCTTTCTAAAATCTCATACGTTAAAAGATAAAAAGTTATGTATTCTTACTTACAAATAAAAGAAAACGGAGGAAATTTGAAGTTTTACTGTAGTACATTTGTGATAATAACAATATAGGTAGTAGCGGGTAGTAGGTAAGCCTGGATTAAGGGGGGCAGGGGGTCTTGGCCCCTGGGCCTCCATAGTTAGAATTTATTCAGGGGCCTCTGATTTTTCAACATTTTGACATCATTTTATTTTTTTTATTTTAAAGCTATTTAATTATTGTCCTATCAACTGACATATGCAATCAAACCAGAAATGTGCTAATTATTTTTATTAAATTAATAAAAGAGAAAAAAGTTGGCAAAAATTAGTATTTTTAAAAGGAAATTGTGCATTATTCAAAATATTATATTATTAACGATGAGTTTTTGTTTTTTGTATTATGACAACTAAAATTTACCAAATAGTATAAAATTAAACTTTGAAGACCAATTATTAACCTCAAAACTCAATTCTAGAAAAACTAAGATTGTGACGATTAACAGGAATATATTATGAAAACCAAACTTTCAAGGTATTCTAGGTATTATAAGTCAGTAAAATAATACAAAAAACAAAAAAAACCCATACTAAGTAATAAATTATTTGGAGTAATACCTACACAATTTCCTTTAAAAAATGCTAATATTTGCCAACTTTTTTCTACTTTTTTAATTTAATAAAAATAATTAGTGCATTTCTAGTTCAATTGTGTATGTCAGAATGTTGATAGGATAATTAAATAGATTTTAAATAAAAAAATGCCTTATAAAATTAAAATTGCCTATAACTTAAAAAATAAAAAAGTTAGACCCAATTTTTAAAGGGTATTACTTCATCATTTTTGGTATACTTACACATGACATCGGCTGGTCACTTCATCCCGGATACATACATATTTTTTTTTTTCGTGCAGGGGCCTCATATAAAATTTTTGCCCCTGGGCCTGAAAATGTTTTAATCCGGGCTTGGTAGTAGGTTTATTTTTGATTATTTATTTAGAAATATAGCATATTATACCCAAAACATTTTTAGCAATACATTCCTTAAAATATGGTACACACAAATTAATGGGAGTTCAAGTAGCCATACATAAATGCACCACCAGAAAAAAATTTGGCCCGGTATCTACCCCTCCCACCATTAAAAAATATCTGGCGCCGCCACTGATGGTGATTTTCACTACCTACATTAAAAATATGTTACAATGTTGATATATTGTTCTCAAAAGATCAATAACAATTAAATTGACGGCTTATACACTTTATATTATACCAAAACACACAGTTACATAGGTACCTAGCAAATCAATTTACTAACTTAATATGGAACTTATTAAATCACTAGAACAAACGGCTCATTAGAAACAGAATATGACTAAATCTCTGTAATACAATAAAGACAGCAAATTACTGTTTCCAATCCTTTTAAATCAATATTTATAAGTGTATATACCTTCCCAAGTACCTACCTATTATATTATTTTATTTTAACTACATAATATGCACAATACACTTAAATTATTACTTAAATTATTATGATTATAATGCAGTATAATGATCTTGAAATATTTATAATTTGAAGTATTTTACTTGTAGGGTAATGTTAAATTGTATGTATAATATCATTAAATAAGTCCTATATTTTCAAAATTAACGTTACACTAAGTTTCAGTACTATTAAATAATTATGTTTATTATAATTTCAATAACCGTTGAATTTAGCCACCTAGGTAATTATTAAGTTATTAACTAAAAAGATGATATATCTTATTAGTATGCTTGTTAAGTTAATAATAATCATTAAAATAGCGTAAGTTATGTCTCAAAATGATTAAAAATTAAATTGGTAAAAATCATTAAAAATGTATTAAATTTATTTAAAATAATATTAATTGCCCAGGTATGCTATTTTAATAAATGTTATAAAATAGTAAGTACTTAGTTTAGATTTAAATGTTCTATAAACCAGAAAAATATCTTATAGAATTGTGATTTAATGCAGTAAATGCAGTAGTTGCTTATTATAATATTCGAGATAATATTACAGTTTAAAAATTATGAAATTGATTTAACCTTTTATGGGCTTATGATTAAAAAAAAAATGTAATCGGATGTTTCCCTTGATAATGCAAGTTATATAACAATAAAACAACTACACCTTTGAGAGGGGAAAGGAGGATTATTCTCGAGAAAGAATAAATTATGTACAGCTAACTAACTTCCAAGATTTCTTACAGACTTCCTAAGCTTCCAAGAGTTCTGATTAAATTTCCATCTGCCAAGACTTCAAAGACTTCCATAAAATATTGCATGCTCAATTAATATTATATTAAAATTTTTATTTACAGTCAAGCACGCCTGAAGGATTAAATCCCACCCGGGGCAAGATATAAGAATTATTTATAATTAGGGTTCGGATTTGAAGGAAAATGTCTTTATTTTATTAATCATAATAGAAAAATAATTTTTATACTAAAATGTGTTTCATTTAATTTCTTAGACGATGGATGCATTTTTTTTTGCCTTTTTTTGACTTTGTACTTATAAATGCCTTTTTTGTGTTTAATTTTCAGTTGATTTTATAATTTTATACACAGCTTAGGTATTAACAAATGGGTTTTATTCTTTGCAATATTTATCGATATCGTCTTATCGAGTATTTGGTATGCCCAAAAAATTACCCGTACACCTATTTGGTGGACGTAGAAAGATCCTTTTCGATGTATAAAAATATTTTGAGCCCAAACCGTAACCGTTTTTCTGAAGACAGCTTATCAAAATACATGGTAGTCTTTTTTTTTTTTTTTAATACCAACTAGTTTATTTTGCATTAAACTAACTGGTGTAACTCAAATAAGTTAATTTTTAAAATTGTTTTTAACTAATTCTTAGGACAAACCTGGTTAAAGAAAAAGGTAATCTATTTATACAAAATAGTATAAACTTAATTTAGTTTAGTATTCATGCTCATTTTTAATTTGTATTTATCTCAAAATGTGTGCATTTGAAAATGTTTAAAAAATGTTTACTGTTTTATTTTGTAGTACCTGAATATTTGTATTTATGAATTGCCTTTTTATATAAATTAAATGCCTTTTTTTGCCTTTTTTTACATTTTAAATACTTTTTTTTATAGATTATATTGCCTTCAAATCCGAACCCTACTTATAATCTAATAATTGTTATAGTGATATTGATATTAAAGTACATGCAGTTACAAATTCTCAGGAGGGGGGGCAATGGCCTCTTATTGCTAGTCTCTTATCCTAATGTAAATTAGGTACTTTACAATTTACTTTTACCAATTTAAAATGCTGTTAATAATATCAAGATTCCCAACAAATTTCTAAGACCATAAAAAAATTAAGAATAGAAAAACAAAGCATAACATTATATATTTTTTAATAAGTAAGAAAAAAAAACTTGAATGTCTCTAGGCATCAAATTAATTCATTTTTCTTAGGAGTAGTATTGTACCAACAAAGCCTCTCCTGCTGTCAGTTAAACGGGAAAAAAAAAGAATACCTAATTAGTTTTTATAAATATTGACGTTGTTCTTTACATTTCTTATTTATCAATTTCTTATTTACACATTCATATTATCTTTTAATTGTAAATGGTCCTTGTAGCATAATGGTACATGAAAAATATATGACTTATTTACTTGTTGTATATCATTCTCTCAAGTCCATCCAAATGTATCTAGATTATCTTTTAAAAACTTTTTTTGGTACTTTCCTGTTATACGAGACTACGGTTGTTATCCCGACTACCACCCAAGACTACCTTCGTTATCGTGACTACCACGCTTATTTTGTGACACATCACAATCCTGTTATCTAAGACTACCAAAATGGTACTTTCCTGTTATACGAGACTAAGTACCTTATTTTTCTTGCCTTCTTTGATATATTTTTTAATAATATGTATTGTGGAGATGGTCAGAATGAAATAAAAAAATAATTTAAATACATAGTAATTATTCGTAATGTATTTTACACAGTACACGCCAAAGTTCCAAATTTGCCACTGCTTACGGAAAACAATAAAATAATAATAATAATACAAAATGGTAAATCCACAAATAAAATAACTAATAATTTATGTTTTGTGGGAATGGCCACATTCAAATTATATTAAAAAAAAATTAAATACTTAATAATTATTCGTAATGTACCAAATTTGCAGTGGCAAATTACTATTACAAAAAATAATAATTTACGTAATGATAGATATATAATTAATATATTGCAGCTTATAGATATCGTTCAGCTATAATATCAGTTAAGATAGTCTTAGATAACAGGATTGTGATGTTGTCAAAAAACAGGGTAGGTATAACAGGAAAGTACCCTTTATTTTGCAAGATTCATAATTACAAAAACTATTAAAATGTTTGAAAATAATTTTTTTTACATAATTTTGTCATCAAAAATAAAAAAATATATTTCTTATTGCTATAATTTTTAAGTGTTTCTCGAGGTGTTTCTGGAGTATTTCAATGTATAACAAATTTTAATTTAATTTTAATTAGGTACCTTATATTTATTTAAAATTTTGATAGACCAGTAGACCAGTATTTTCCGGAATACTCCTGCTTCTAGTGTTTCCACTCTACTTTGCTCTATTAATTAAAATATAAGGTATTAGGTTTAAAAAAATATTTAAAAATGGATGTTATAATTCTAATAGTTAAAAATTATTAAAATAATGAGTATATTATGTTAAAAACATCATAGATATATAATAATCTATATATATAAAAATTAATGTGTGTCAGTGTGTGTGTCCATGTTACCATGGCAACGATTTATATATTATTTTGAGATTTTCGTCGGTGTGTGTCTCCGTATTACCATGGCAACCAAATATATATTATTTTGAAATTTGCGATGGAATGTTTTGAATATAAATGGTTGCCATGGTGATATGTAAAACAAATTATTCATATATCGTTGGTATTTTTAATGGGCAACAAAGTGCACGGGATCAGATATATATATAGATTAGACGTCTTTTCAGAAGATAGGCTAATTTAAAAAGGGAGAGAACCAACCCCGGGAGGTGCTCAAACAGGAATTTTGAGATTTCCGATGGAAATTCTTGTTTATAAATGGTTGCCATGGGTTTTGAAGCTATTATAATAATAATTATTGGTTGCCGGGAAACGAAGTGCACGGAATCAGCTAGTTAATAATATATCTGCCCTCATGTGATAACAATTTCATTTGTTTGCTTCTGTTTTTGTGTGATACTGGTACATAATATACACAGGTAAAAATATAAAACTTTTTTATTTTTAGCTGGTTAATTTAAACTAGGTAATCTTAATAAAATTGCAAATTGTATTTATTTTTATAAAACATACATAAAAAAAATTACCCAAAAATGCAAAATAAAAGTTTCATTTTTAAATTATTAAGTGTTTAAAACAAATTTTGCGCTTAGAATCAATGTTCTAGGACAGTGGTCAGAAATTAGTTTCCAAGGGGGTCCGGATGATTTGAAAAAAAAAATCAAGATTCAGGTAACCTTTTTTTGCTAGTTATTTTGGGTCCACATACACAAATAATATTAAAAAAAAATCAGCAATAAAGTAAAATATTTTGGGCTATCCACTTCTTTCCTCTTTGCGCTCCAGATGCCACGGTCCAGGCCACATATTACCAATTTCTGTTTTTGCACCTTAATAATAAGCTATGTATTATTTTGTTGCAGGAAATTAATCATATAGATGCGTTGCATAACAAAAAAGTATAGCACTTAACAACAATTTACTATACAGGCCTCAGACATATTCACCATCCAAGAAAATGGCTGCTGGGTCACCCCAGGATTTAGATGGTTTTTTACCTCTATTATCAACTTCTGATATACGAATGAAAGTAACAGTTGGTGGTAAATTATTTACTTATTTAGAGGAACCTAGTAATTCAGTTGAATGTTCTGATATTGGAATGTTTATTGATGGAGTTGTTCAATGGTTATCAAACAGCAATCCCAAAGTTACTCAATATGGAATTGAAATAATAACACAGTTAATAACTAGAATGAGAACGGATTTTAGACCATACATTTCTACTGTACTACCACTAGCTGTCGATCGTCTTGGCGATAGTAAGGATTCCATTAAAGTCAAAGCACTTTTTCTTATTATGAAATTAATGGAATGTGATACAATTAGTCCTCAGGCATTATTTGACAAAATATCAGCAAATGCATTCAATCACAAAAATAGTAATGTTAAAGAAGGAGCCATGAAGTTATTATTATCAACTGTTGAAGAATTTGGAGCCAACTGTATCACTATATCAAAAATTGTTCCCATGATTGTAAAACTTTTAAGTGATCCTAATGTCCAAGTAAGACATAAAGCATTTGAAACACTTGTTGATTTGTATAAACATGTAGGAGAAAAATTACGTGTAGATATACAAAAAAAATATACAATTCCTCAAGGCAAAATGACCGACTTGATGAATAAATTTGATGATGCTAAAGCAGCTGGAGATTTATTGCCAACTGCTTTTATTGGACTTAGCTTAGCTGATGACGATGAGACTGATCGTGCTTGTATGTCAGCACCTAGACGCATTCCTGGTAGTGTCAAAAGGCCTGGTTCGTTTTTTCCTCCAAATTCTGCAACACCCTTACAACGGACAGGTTCTGTACGAAAACCCAATTCAGCGTCTTCTACCTCTTCTCATGCTGGTGCTGTTGATGAAGATACTTTTATTCGATCCTTTGAAGATGTTCCTACAATACAGATTTTTAGTGTACGAGATTTAGATGATACTATGAAAAAATTACATGAGTCTATCCAAGATGGTAATGAACAATGGAATAAACGAGTTGAATCGTTGAAAAAAATTAGATCACTTGTATTAACTGGTGCAACAAAATATGAAGAGTTTTTCAATAATTTGAGATATTTAGAACATTCCTTTCAAACATCTGTCAAAGACTTGAGATCTCAGGTTGTCAGAGAAACTTGTATTACTATTGCATTTTTATCTCAACGTTTGGGCAATAAATTCAATCACTTTGCTGAATCAATTTTTAGCAATTTAATCGACCTTATACCAAATTCAGCAAAAGTAACCGCTTCATCTGGATTAATTGCTGTAAGGTTTATATTAGAACATACGCATGCTCCTCGAATTATACCCATTCTTGCAAATAGCTTAGGATCTAAGTCAAAAGATATTCGCCGTGCATGTTGTGAATTTTTTGATCAAATTCTACGTACATGGCCAACTCAAGCATTAGAAAGACACATAACAATACTTCAGGATTCCATTAAAAAAGGTATAGCAGATGCTGATTCAGATGCTCGGGTTTTATCACGAAAATCTTATTGGGGATTTTGTGAACATTTTCCAGAACAAGGAGAAATATTATTAAATAAGCTAGAACCAGCCTATCGTAAAGTATTACTAACAAATACTGGATCCAATTCATGTTTACCAAAATCTGTAATGGCTGAAAGTACAAGATTACCTTCTCGTCGTCCAGTTACTCCACAAAACAACATTTCAATGAGATCAAGCAGTGCCATAGATTTACAAGCTGCTCAAAGGGCAAAAGCTAGAGCTCAATATGCAGCACTTGCTAGACAAAAAGTTAATCCCATGGTGTCTCCTCAATCTGTTACCAAAAAACCTAATGAAGACTTGCATCAATCAGAAAGAATTGGAAGATCAAGAGGAAGGGTATCAATATCTCAACCAACTAGTCGTTCAGGATCACCATCTTCAAGATTTACTTTTGGTCAACCAAAATCAAGAAGAGGCAGTTCTGGTATACCCAGATCTCAAGATACTAGTAGAGAAGCTAGTCCTAACAGGTATAGTTCCCTTGGATCACATACGAGTAGTAGACGGCCACCTATATTGCCTACGTCTAGACCAATAATGGCACAAAAAATATTAATGCAGAGCCGAGAAGCAGAATCCGCCTTGGCTGATGCTCTTGGCAGTACTACTGGTCATAAATCACCAAGAAAAATATTAGGAAGGTCATTAGATGATCATAGTGATGAGAGTGAGACATCGAGCATTTGTTCTGAACGCTCAATTGATTCTCACCGCCGTCCTTCAGATTCATTTTATTGGAATGGATCACAACATCGCTTACATAAAGACATTTGGGAGAATTCTAGCTTAGATATAGACGATATAATATTAAACTGTGAAAGTTCAAGCTGGAATAATCGCAAGGAAGGCTTAGTAAGCTTACAAAGATATTTGCAACAAGGAAATATTTTAAATGAAGTATTATTAAGGAGGCTAACAGATATATTTACTAAAATGTTTATGGATTCTCAAACAAAAGTTATAAGTCTGTTTCTGGATGCACTAAATGAGTTAATTGTTACCCACAGTCAGTATTTAGAGCATTGGTTGTATATACTTTTAGCCAAGTTATTCAATAAAGGAGGCTCTGATATACTTGGGTCTGTGCATTCAAAAATATTAAAAACAATGGAAATTGTGAGATTATCTTTTCCTTGTGAATCTCAGCTAACTGCTGTATTTAAATTTCTCACAGATCCTACACAAACACCTAATGCTAAAATGAAAATATTTGCTATGAGTTATATATCAAAATTAGCGGTTACAACAGATCCAGGATCAGCATTTCCTTCTGCAGCAGATGGAAAAAAAGATTATGCTACTCTAGCATTAACAAAAATGATTGGATGGACTATGGGTAATAATATAAAGCAAGGGCCTGAGTTAAGACGTGCTGCTCAAGAATCTATTCTTGCATTGTACAGTTTAAATGCATCTCAAATCACATTAAGGTTATCCCAGTTACCAGAAGAGTATCAAGAAGCAGTTTCTGGACTCATTAAAAATAGAGTGAGAAGAAGTAGTGTTGATCAATTAATGTCTCCAAAATATCACAATCGACAGTCGCCAACCAATTTTGCTTCACCTCCTTTGCAACATGACAACACTGATAATTTCAATTCAGAAGAAATATATAAGTCACTAAAACAAACTACTGCTGAAATACAAAAGTACAGTTTAGAATGTCATTATACAGGAGAGAGAGATGCTGCTTCTTATGACTCTGGAATAAGTCAAATGTGTACTGAAACTGATAATCATAATTTAAATGGTTACAAAAATGGTCATACTACAACAACAGATGGAATTATAAAAATATTAGATGATTTAGATAAAGATTCTCTTCAATTGGATTATAAACAATCAAATTTAAACCGTTTGAAAGAATTAATCAGGGATGGTCCTTCAGATCTTCTTATAAAAAATTTCAAAAAAATTATTAAAGTTGTTCTAAAATTATTAATGGACAATGAATCAATTGTACGAGAACAAGCAATTATTTTGATTACGCATCTTGTTCAAAAGCCAGAAATGGTTGCTTGTTTTTACAATTTCACTGAATTGATTATATTAAAGGTACTAAATATGTGTTGTGATCCATGTAAACCTGTTGTAAAAGTTGCTGAAGAATGTTCATTTGCCTTAAGTATCTCTTTACAACCAGAAACAGTCGTTAGAGTAATTACGCCATTGATATCGGCAAAAGAATTTCCGGTTAATTTGATGGCAATCAAGATGATGACTAAACTGGTTGATATGTACGGCAGCCCTCCTGTAGCTGTTCAAATGAAAGAAATAATGCCTGGTTTGCTACAAGGCTATGATAATCCTGATAGCGCGGTCCGAAAATCAGCAGTCTTTTGTATGGTTTCATTACATAAAGTATTTGGCGAACAGGAATTTGCACCTCATATATCAAGTCTGAATGGCGCCAAGCTCAAGCTGTTGAACCTATACATTGAACGTGCTCAACAGTCTTCTCCGACATCGCCCAAAACAACTTCATAAACTAACTATTCATAATATTTATTAACGAACAAAATAATATGAGTCCTATCAAGGTATTCCATTAGAAGTCTTAGAAACTTGTATGTGATATTCAAGTTGCTTCTTTTACCTGACATTGGGATGCTCAATAAAATATTAGTACTTTAGTCATTATTAACTATTGCCTTTTCAAACTCAACCACATAACAACGTTTTACATTTTAATATTTGATATTTTTTAATCACTAACTAGTGTAAAGTTAATTATTGTATCTAAACTACAATTTTAATCTTTTGTCAAACCATCACATCTCTTAATAATAAATTAAGGGATTGTCTATTAACCAAAAATATATAATTATTTTTATCCAGTTGTAAAATAATACTTTATAACTGTATGAGTTAGTTTTTAATATATTACTATTGGTTGTATTATTACTATTGACTTGTTAAGATACTATTTTAAACCTTTTTTTTAGTATAGTTCTTGAACGTCTATTTTTAAATAACTAAAGTACTGATTTCTATTAATTCATTTCTATTAATCTGTTTTTGTTTATAATACTTCTTTAAGTTTAAACTTTTTTGTTGTCATATATAGCGTGTTTCTGTTAATGTCAGGCTATCAACAAGTATTATTGCATTAGTTAAATTTTTTATTTAATTATATTTTATCCTTTGTAATATGTGGCTTAAATTATTTATTTAGTCACATAAATAATTTAAAGTATATTATGCCTTTATAATTCATACATGTTTTGTTTAAATATATTGTGCCACTATTTTCTTCAGTGATTTTGCTAAAAATGTTGTGATAATTGTAATATAGTAGCTCAGCTATTTTATATTTCCATTTACTCTATGAAAAATAATTTACAGAACAATATAATAAAACAGTGCACGTGAACTTGTAAATTATAATTAAAAAAATGAGTTAAACTTGATTAACATTGGGTTAGGAAACACTTTGTCGATAGTTTTCTTCAAAATAATATTTTTTCCCAAATCTTGTGTATCATTGTATTATTAAATTAAGAGTTAGTCAAGAAATAAAAATGTTATTTCGTTTTATATGGTTTGTAGTTTAAGTAAATTATAAACAAAATGTTATGAATGTCAAAATTTATTGATTGTGTTAGTGGCACGTTAATTTATTGTGTAAAAATATACTGATGAATTATTATATAAAAAAAAAAAATTGTCATAAATTTATAATAGATTTTTTACAGAAAAACTTTTTGTTTCTACTTATGAGTCTGTAGAATAAATGCATTATACTTCCATTATAATTTTTGTGATTTTATTTTTATGGTAACTATTGTTGTAATGTTATTTTAATTTTTGTACAAAAGCCATAATAAAATTAAAACCCAATAAAAATAATTGTTTTTTTTCTTTCCTATTTCTATACTTTAGTAGGTACCTATTTCTTTAGCACTATTTTCTCGACTACTAATACCAATATTACTTGTACAGTTGTACACATTATCATTTATCAATTGTTATTATTTGTGTGATGAACGTGTGCCTATTATAATTTGTCAGGTACAGTAGTGTTAGTTGAAACCTGTGGGACTCACTGTAAATTGTGCACGCGGTGTGATTCTACATTAAATGTCTTGGGAGTCCAAAATCTAGATCATATCGAGGACGAAAAAAAGTAAATAATAATCGTGACAATAAAAAAACTACGCCTGCTGAATACTAATGTTTGCGTGCCCTACAATAATAATAATACCAAGTACGAACGTACTATAATTTCTAATGTCCGTTTAAAAAGTTTAAATAGGCCTAGAATAGTTTCTCTTGCAATTTAATTTCTCGTAGTTGTGACCTGTGGGCGTGTAGTGTGTACGCGCCACGTCTCGCCATTCTCCCACCTTTTGCCTAGAATACGTCGTGAACCATACGAAACATTAAAATATATTTCAATTAACAGCAATTTGATGAGTAGATGAACCTGATGAACTAATTAATATCGTCGTGGTTATAAGATGTCATCCGTACTTGCGGAATAGTAAATATCATAAATTGTTTGGTAATTATATGGAGGTAAAATGTATAATAATATAGTATAGGTACAGCATCCAGCCGGTACCTGTATAATATTATTATGTTTTTTCTCGACGAGTATTATGTGTTTTAAAAGTTGGGCAACTAGGGGCTAGGTACTGTTGTTATACCTTCAAAAGTAAAAAAAAACATCAGAACTTTATTGTTTTTTATATCTACTCTGTAATACGTAATAACGACGGCTAAAATGAAAAAAGAACAGCATAGTCTTGCAATTGAATATTGATGACATAAATGTTAATTCTAAACTTCCCCTATAGTATAATCTTTATTGTCACATTATGTCGTTTTGTTAACTGTGAATTGCGATACCTATCCAGTTCTGACTGTAACAATTTTAGTTATAAATTTATGCTTATAAATTGTAATTGTAATTTTAAAATTAATAAATTATTTTATCAACTTAAACAGTTTTATGAGAGGTTTTAAGTATTTACCCAGAATAAATTATTTATTCTGTGGTATTTAGCCCATTAAAATACTATACAATTTTTTGGGGTATTTGGCGTGTTCTTTACTAAAATAAATAGAAGTAGTAGATAATATCCGTGATCGCTGATCACGGTTTAAGATAGAATTTAATGTAAGCCATACTACCTACTCTATACCTACTCTATAGTTAACCCTTCAAGGCTTCAACCAAGAGCTAATTACACCCGCTTGTGTTGTCTCCGTCTTACAAATGTAAAACATGGTAAATTGTACGCTCGGGACTCAGCAGATCACGTTAACTCTGTTAGTTTAAAATAAGAGTGAATTATCCTCTTATAAAATTTAACATCTTAAATCGTGGTATCGTTTGATCTAGTCAAGCGATAAAAGTTCTAAAAACAGATTTGAATTTGTCAATAAGTTTGCTTGAGATCGGTTTCCCCAGATTTCTAATTTTAGATTCTGAGTGGAACGATGAATGTATTGATTTTACAATGTGTATTTTTTTTTTTTTTATGTACACGATAAGTAGTCGAAATAAAGCTTCGATTTTCAACTTTAGTATCTTGTTCGATGGGAAAGTGAATATTGTTGGTGCATTGGGGAGGTCAAAATTTAAAATTTCCAATAATGCGCCTGGATAAACAACATAAAAATTAAGGAAAAACGGGCATTTTTACACAAAATCGGTTTTTGGTGTAACTTTAAAACAAATTAACGTAAAGACATGAAATTTTCAATGGTTGTTTATGTTTGCATTTCCTATACACGATAAAATTTTGATTTGTTTTGAATTGTTTAGGAACATTTTCTGTTTCCAATTTTATTAGACTTTTTCTATGAATGTCAATAAAACATTATTTGTTAGGTAAAAAAGCTTGAAAATTTAATACAAGGCTCCTACTATATTGTTACAATAACATTTGAAAAATATTAAAAATCTTAAGTCATAGTTTTTTTTTATAAGCATTTAGAGTTCAAATCTTGACAAATAACGGAAAAATCACGAAAATTAGCAAATTAATTTGAATTGAGAATTCATAAAAATTTTTCTTTTTAAATTTAAGATTTTAAAATGTAATACAAGATTCCTCATAAGTTTGTATACTTTAATCAAAAAAAAAAAATGTCTACAAGCAAATCAAATTAAATTTTTATGAGCGTTTGAAATTCAAACTTTTTACAACATTGGATATTCACTTGATTTCTCATGTAGCGATTTTCTTATTTTGTTATAATTCAAAAACCAAAAACTTTAGATACATGAAAATTTCAGTGAATGATTATTTTATCAATTTTTATACTTGATAAAATTTTCAAAATATTTTGACTTGTTTTGAGCTGTTTACGGACAAATTTATATTTATATTTTTTATTTTTTTTTTTCTATGAATATCAATAAAGTTAGGCCAAAAAGTGTAAAAAAGTAATGCAAGGCTCCTGATATATTGTTACAATAGCAGTTGAAATATATTAAAAATATGTAGGCATAATTTTTTTTTTATAAATTTTGTCAAAATTCGATCTTTAAATTGTCTTATATAGGTACCTAAATATAAAATATAATGTGCTTTTTTGACTATTAAGTTTAGGTACACCTATACTTAATATAATGATAATAATACAACTTAATATATTCACTGACATTTTACTGATTGGAACTGACTAACATTACATTACTGACTGATTAGAACTTACATTATAATTTCTATGTAGGTATGATATCATGCGTATTTATAATTTTTAACTAAACTACTAGAATAAAATAATAAAATTGACTCAAATGTCTAAAGTGACGATTAATTATTATGATCTCAATATAATTTGTAGTATATAATTATTTTTTTAATATTGAAATATTTTTACTTATAAGTACCTACAATATATATTACAATATATTGTTGTGTTTGTATAATTAAAATAATGCATCTTTATTATTGTCAAAATGCATGGTTATAATATTTTAATAAACATTGAAGGTAGTTTTGAATAATTATTGAACATTATTTGATTAATATTTAATGGCAACTCACAGAAATGTAATTTCAGTCAACTGTAGTCCCAAAAAAATGCTTATAGACAATTTTTCTAGAAACCTGTCAAATCTATTTAGATGTTATGTAGATGTAATTATGTCAACTCTTTGGATGTCTCATAGATGTCAGAAGTTGACCCAAAATTGCGTTGCATATGGACCAATTCTAGACATCTATGTCATCTCCTTTTAGACATCAAATATACATCACCAACATTTTAGGATGAAGTATATTAGACGTCTCATAGATGTTTCAGTGTTAAATGTATAAAATGTTCAACTTTTATATTTTCAATCCTTGGATATAAATTACATCTAAGGATTGAAAATTTAAAACAAGATTCCACGTAAGTAGTTAATTCTGTTACCAAAAAATCTAAAAAATACATAAGCACAGTTTATTTTTATAGTCATTTTAAGTTCAAATTTGGACGAAATTACATATATTAAAAAACATAGAATACCTAACTATTTCACCTAGTTATTTTGTTGTAATTGTATAATATAATTCGTGATACTTGAGACTTCTAAAGTAGTAAAGTATACTATTATATTATATTTATGATAGTATATTAATATCACGGTTTGTTGTTGATGTATAACGCGTTATAAGTACCTAATGGATATTGTGATATCATTAATTTGGAATTTATTATAGGTCAATTTTTTTTTTAATACCATAGATAAGTATATATTATGTCTTATGCCTAGACTGACATACAGTCTCCACTCAGAATCGTTTTTCTTATACAATGATATTACCTATATCATTTAATTCAAATTTAATACCATGCATTATACACTGACCCACTTGTAACCTACTGTACAGCAGAGCGATGTCCACTGGCCCACTTTTTTTGATTTTATTCTCTCCAAAACTGTAAACATTCTATTTTCTTTTTAGTACGAATTTTACGTTATGAATTAAGATTAGGTGGATAAAATCAAAAATGTGGGAAAGTTTAAAGTCGACCTCAAGTAGACATGACGACAAACTCAAATTTGTTTTTAAAATTCTTATTTCTTATCGCTTCACTAGATCAATCAGTAGTTGGAACGAAAACACGTCTAAATACCTACATAGTATGTTCCACTTGTGTAAGACGAAGACAAGAAATCACCGCTTTCAATCCCCTCCATGCTGTGGTTATAGATAATATTATCTATATATACTATATTCTGTGGCCTGGCCGCCTGGGTATATTTAATCAATATCAATATTTACGTGTTTACGTGTGCTTACTGCTGATAACCTATAATTCTATAAAGCTAAAAACTTCATTACTGCAGTTTGCTTTCTGAAAAGTCGATAAGCGACTTGTCATTTGCCAGTACTCACTAGTCAGTTTCAGCGAGAGTCTTTTGGACGGTCAATGGTCAGTTCGTTTTTGTGATAAAAGCTTATAATAATGTCGCTGACGACCATTGAGGTAGACGAATTCGAGTTATTGAACGCGAAGAATTCGTGGATATCCAAATCCTGTCTGAAAGACATCAACAGAGTTGAATGCCAACCAGTGTGAGTTTAATTGCCATTTATCGTTTTACTCCCCAATATTTACCGGTAGATTACATTGTTTGAAAAAATGTTAAACTATGTTATTTCCCAGTATTTGCTGACCAACTTTATATGTACCCTATGGTAATAGTTTTTAACATTTTCAGAATCACATCTAAACGCTTACAATTCCATACAATTTTTTTGATCACAGTTGTATATTAAAACAGTTTATATATTATTTAAAATTACATAACTCATGACAGTTTAAATATCAGTATACCACTCAATAGAAAACAAAATAATTGTAGTCTACAAGTATAAAGACAAAACGTTTCTAATTTATCACTGATTTTCAAATTTAGGAGGAACAGTTTCTCTATGTACACGGAACGTAAATAATAAGCTCTGTGGAACACCGGTTAATAACCACTGCCATATGGTTAAAATACTAAAAACAATAAATAGGTATTACTCTTAAATTACCTAATAATGTTGATTAGTCCCTACCTACCCGTTGACTTTTTGATTAATTGATATTATGTTAGTTAATAATATGTTATGATGTTTATACATTTAAGGGGATTCGATACCGTGATTTTCTGTTTTCGTCTAACACACGCGTTACATAGTATTTTAGACGTGTTTTTTGCCAAACATACCGATTGATCTAATGAAGTGATAAGAATTCTGAAAACAGATTTGAATT
>NC_042494.1:37154683-37172016 GCF_005508785.2 Acyrthosiphon pisum | reverse complement strand
AAATGTGGGAAAGTCGATTTCAAGTAGACTTGATTACGAATTCAAATCTGTTTTCAGAATTCTTATCGCTTCATTAGATCAATTGGTATGTTTGGCAAAAAACACGTCTAAAATACTATGTCACGCGTGTGTTAGACGAAAACAGAAAATCTCGGTATCGAATCCCCTTAATTACCAGTAAAATGACCTGTTATCCCAACTTGAAAAAAAAACTTAATGATGATAGTAATAGCAATAGTTAAATTTGTCAAGCTATGTATTTAATTTTTTGTTGGTAACAATATGTTTTGTTTTTGCATTCATCTACTTATTGAATTACCTACCTAAATTTAATACCAAATTGATAAATAAAAATTTGATTGAAATTCTTTCAAGTGGAAATAATGTTGGAATAATTTCAAATTGCAATGTCAGTACCTAACGAGGTACCCAACTAACGTTCATTATTTTCATGTATTTATATTTTATATTTTTTTTATAGATTGCCTGTTAAAGACGAAAAAAATATCCTTGTGACTTCAGCACTACCATATGTCAATAATGTTCCACATCTTGGTAATATAATTGGTTGTGTCTTATCAGCCGATGTTTTTGCAAGGTAAATTTTATAATGATATGATCTGATCAAACATATTATAGTATTTTAAAATTAAAATGTATTGTTTTAATGTTTTTAGTGTGAACAATTAATAATACAGTCAACTCGCGATATAACGAATTTCAAGGGACCGAGAAAAAAATTCGTTAAATCGAAAGTTCGTTACATCGAAATTATATTATACCGCGATATTTTCAAGGGACCGGTAGTTTTATTCGTTATATCAAGATTTTCGTTATATCGCGAGTTGACTGTATATGAAGTATATATAAAATAAATAAAGTTCTATAAATACATTTTCCAATAGCCTAAATTTCATAATGTCTAGTGTATACTTTTATAGAAATTACAAATTTACTATTAAGTTAAATTAATTATGGTTTATTCTTTTAATTTACAGATATTGTAGATTGCGTGGTTGGAATACATTATACATTAGTGGTACTGATGAATATGGTACTGCAACTGAAACAAAAGCATTGGAAGAAAAGTTAACACCGCAACAAATCTGTGACAAGTTTTTCAAAATTCATAATGAAATATATAAGTGGTTCAACATTAGTTTTGATCATTTTGGTAGAACTACATCACAGAAACAAACAGAGTAAAAATTATAACTACCTATTCTGAATGTTATGTAATTTATTTAAATTACAATAATTCTAAAAAAAATTGGTTTATATTTTATTTAGAATTGTTCAAGAAATATTTAAAGAAGTACACAGTAACGGCTATACCAGTACCGCATCTATGGAACAACTGTTATGTGAGAATTGTGATCGGTAAGTAATTTATTGAAATATATTTCTTAAGTCATAGATGCAGACAAAATTTAAAATTTCAATACCATTATCTTGACATTATTATTATTTTTCTCACAGATTTTTAGCTGATCGATTTGTTGAAGGAACATGTCCTTTATGTAATTATGAAGATGCGAGAGGTGATCAGTGTGATGGTTGTGGCCATTTAATAAATGCTACTGAACTTATAAAACCTAGGTGCAAAGTTTGTCAAAAAACGCCAGTTATACGTAGTTCTCAGCAACTATTTTTGAATTTGCCCAAAGTTGAAGCTAAACTTAATGATTGGGTTGATAAATCTGGCGACGATTGGTCTTATAATGCAAAAGTGATAACTAAATCTTGGTTGAAAGATGGTTTGAAAGAGAGATGCATCACTAGGGATTTGAAATGGGGAATTCCTGTGCCACTTGAAGACTTCAAGTCAAAAGTATGATGTTAATCTCAATAATTTCAATATTTTATTTTTATGTGATTAGCAAAATATTTCTAACAACTAAGTATTATAGGTGTTTTATGTTTGGTTTGATGCGCCAATTGGCTACATGAGTATGAGTGCTGCCTACACACCAGACTGGCGCAAGTGGTGGCAACCAGAAGACGATACAAAAGTAACATACTACCAATTCATGGCAAAAGATAATGTGCCTTTTCATTCGGTTATGTTTCCAGCATGTCTTTTTGCTACTGAACGCAACTATACAATGGTCAACCATATAATGGCAACAGGTTTGTGGTTTTAAAAATGTTAAGCTTAATCATTATTTATGTATATTTATTGTTTTAGAATACTTAAACTACGAAGATGGTAAATTTTCTAAATCCCGTGGGGTTGGAGTATTTGGGAATGATGCTCAAGATACAGGTTTGCCTGCTGATGTTTTCAGATTTTACTTATTGTTTGTACGTCCTGAATCTCAAGATAGTTCATTTAGCTGGGCTGATCTAGCTACTAAAAATAATTCTGAATTGTTGAACAATTTAGGAAACTTTTGTAATAGGTGATTTAAGTATACATTGTTTCACACATAATTATACATATATATTGTTTATAAAAATAATATGCTGTCTCTATAATTATTAATTACTAATTTGTAAAAACAAATATTTCAGAGCTTTATCGTTCTTAGAAAAGTTTTTTGATTGTGTTATTCCTGAAATTCAATTAGGAAACGATGAACTCACTTTATTAGCATTAGTAACACGTGACCTCAAAGAATACACAAGTATGTTGGACAAGGCTAAACTTAGAGATGGCTTACGACTCATACTTTCGATTTCTCGACATGGTAACCAATACATGCAGTTCCAAAAACCATGGGTGTTGATAAAAGGATCAAGTGAAGAAAAGTAATTATACAAATAAAATAAAAGTAGTATTTATTTTACATGACTAACATTTTTGTATAATATATAATATTTTAGAATCAGAGCCGGTACAGTCATAGGATTGAGTTGTAATTTAGCATGTTTACTAGCCGTCATGTTACAACCTTATATGCCACAAACTGTTAATATAATTGGAAAACAGTTGAACGTTGATATTTCTACATTTTTATTGAATAACTTTGTATCAGTTTTCTTGCCACCTGGCCATAAAATTGGAAAAGTATAATTCAATAGTTTTATGCTTATTAACATGGAACACTAATTTATTTTTATTTAAAACAGCCAGCTCCATTATTTGAAAAAATTGATCCATCAGTTGTCAATCAATTAAAAAGCCGCTTTGCTGGCAAACAGAAATCACAGGAAAAAGAATTATCGGTGGCTTCTGGATTGGATCTTAAACAAATTACAAGTGTAGAACAAATGGAAGAAGCTATTTCTAAACAAGTATGTAAATTTATTTTATCAAATGTTAAGTTATCTACATTTCATATTGTTTTTAAATCATTAAAAATAAGTAAAAAAATATTTTGTAAATTATATCATACTCATTTAATGATTAGGGGGATATGGTGCGACAATTAAAGCAAAGTGGAGCTCAAAAAAGTGAATGGGAACCATATGTCAAAGCATTATTGGAGATGAAGAAAAGCTTAGAACAAATGAAGTTGGAATCCAATCCAATATCTATAGATTGCTTAGAAGAAGAAATTTCCAAACAGGTGATTGCTAGCAACTTTGGGTTATTTAACAATATGGGTTCTACCTTCAAATAATGATCCAAAAAGTATAAAACTAATCAATATTGTGTAGATTGACTATAACAACCGTTATGATTACATATTTATTGTTAATGCTAATAGTTTGAAAAGTTAATCATGCATGTTAGTTTTAATTGTGTCATGTTATTAGTAAAATTTTATATACAATTTCTCACAGAAATATTAAATATGCATATAAATGAAAAAAAAGAACATTCATACAGTCAATGCAATCAGTTTCAATATCTTCACTCTTCAGTATATTTAAACAACCCATATTTTTTTTAGTGTGCATGTTAATATTTATGTTATCTGTTTTGTTACCATATTCACTAAATTTGAATTATATATTACCAGGGCGACAAAGTACGGAAACTAAAGGAAGCAAAAGTTGAAAAAAGTGAATTACAGCCTGAAATTGACTTGCTGTTACAATTGAAATCTAAACTGTCTATATCAAAAGGTATACCAGTTGAAAACGGACAAAAAAAGAAACAAAAACCAATTAAAAAATAAACTTGACTATAATTTTCATTGTGTTGAATTTTTGTTCCTTAATGTTATGAGATAAGATAACAATAAAGTAAACAGTTTTTTAGTCCTGGAACTTAAGTTCAAATTTTTCCAATTAAAAATTCAATTTAATTTAATTCCTTTTACTTAATATTCCTCTTTAAAATACATATTTTATTTTATCCTACTATTGTCATAACTTAACTAATTACATAAGAATTGTATTCATTAATTTACAATTTTAAGATCTGTAAAATATATCATATCAAATAAAGATTTCTGATATGCTATTGCATGAATGTTATTTATAAATCAGCCAGTTAATACACATTTAATATATTATTATGTTTGTATGTGTTAAATAAATATTATTAGTTAGGTTAGGTATCAATTATCATAATATTAATAAATAGTATTGAACGTACTCAAGTCCAAATACTGAAAGTCAAGTCATAATACAATCAAAGGCATGTGTATATTTAAAGTTCGGGCTTTGGATCCAATGAAAAATTTGAATCATATTTCATACTTGTGTGCACTTGCACTGACTCGATATCTCCTTTATATATATATATATATATATATTTTTAATGTATTCTATTACTGTTTGTGTAACATTTGAACCACTGGACACTTCAATAAAAGTTTTATCAATAGATTCCTCGAAAAATAATATTTTTTAATATTTTTTTTTGTTCATTTTAATGATTTGCAATTGGGTAATAGAAACATGGCAAAAAAATTTTTTTTTTTACAAATTAAAATACGCGGAGTATTTACTAATATTATTACAAACTTAAGAACACAGTACAGGCGTACAGCACTACAACCCCGTGCCACATCTTCCACAAATGCCTATTTACGATTTACGAATCACTATTCCAGGGCTTGAAATATTGAAATAGATTATAAATATCGTTAAAAATCATCTAAGAAATCAAGTAATATAAAAACCAAATGTTTTTTTTTTTAATGATAGGTACCTAGGTTTTCAAAGTTTATATTGAAATGGGAAACAAATTAAAGCGATTATATTTTATACTAAAATAATAATCGTTTTTTATTTTTTGTAATATACCTACAATAGATTTAAAGTTTAAAAAAAATATATATAATTTTAAAATTGTATTAAATTTTCAGGCTTTTTGACCAACAAAATTTTATTGAAATTCATAAAAAAAAAAAACTAAAAATTAAAATGTCTGTAAACAACTCAAAATGAGTCAAAAATTTCAAGAATCTATGGTTATTTGTTTTTGAATTACAGCAATTAAAGAAGAAAATCGTTATATAAGAAATCGAGTGAATATCAAACCTTGTAAAAATTTGAACTTCATACAAATTTTTTTATCTTTCAGGTAGAAAATTTTTTTTTGATTATGTTAAACAAATTTATGATTTATGAGGAATATTGAATTAAATTGAAACCTTAGATTTAAAAAGAAAAATTTTTATGAATTTCCAACTCAAAATGATTTGCACATTTTCGTGATTTTTACGTATTTTGTAAAAATTTAAACTTAATATTTGTAGACAAAAATTGTGGCTGTATTTTTAATACTTTTCAACTGCCTTTGTAATAATTTATTAGGATACTTGTATTATATTTTCAAGCTTTTTGACTCAACAAATAAAAATTGGATACTGAAAATTCCTGTAAACAACTCTAAATATTAAATATTTTTAAAATTGTACAGTGTATAGAAAATGCTAATATAAACATTTAGTCAAAATTTGATGTATCTACGGTCATTTGTTTTAGAGTTACACCAAAAACCAAAATCGATTTTGCGTTAAATTTCCCGTTTTTCCTTAATTTTGCTTTAGTTTTTCACTGTGCTTTTGAAAACAAAGAAATTTTTTACTTTTGATATACCTACATTTTATTTTAAATTTCAATTTTTCTCCCAATACTAGTAAAATCTTATGTAATAAATCAATTAATGATTATATATTAAATATGTTACAAAATCCAAAAGTCTTTTCATACTGCCGCTTTTACTAATTATTAGGTCAATGTTTTTGAAATTTTCCTATGAAAATTTGAGAAATAATATGTCTAAGAGAGGCCAAGGCCTTGATTCACTACCTATGAGGAGTGAAAACTCATATACAACCTGGTAGCGTTAATTTTTTAGACTCAAATATTACATATCATGACTAAAAAACCAAATTTTTTTAAATGAACTTGTAGCTTAAAATGTAGAATTTTAAGTACGTATCAATAATGATGTTTATACATAATTTAACAGTAGGTAGGTATGTAAATATACCAGCCTATTGATTTTAACATTTGAAGACATAAATAAAAAAAATAATACAGTATCGTATAAAATTAATATATTTCTCACTTAACTCAAAATTCCAAATGTATTAGGTAATAGGTACTATGTAAAAATAAATGTTTAAGTTATAAATTATAATATTTAAAAATAAAAAGGGTAAATATAAGTAGTGTTGTTATAGTAAAGTTATGTTAATTAATAAAATTCAAATAAAAATCATAAATATATATAAGTAAAAAGTATAAAAGTACATCAATACAATAAAGGTTAATATAAAATAAAAAGTCTATACAATTTTTAACCCCTCGAGTGTTCTTGTGGTGTTCTTAATTCATTTAATTTGTCAATAGTCATTATTAATTTTCTCCTTGGACCAAATAAACTATAAAAATTTAAAGAATTAGGTAAATATGATTATCTAAGATCAATACATCGAGTTATTATTCTAATGTAATTATAATTTATAAATAACAATATAATTTAAATTTTAGATTACAATAAATCAATTTCAGTAGGTGCGTAAAACATGTTCGAAAAAAACACTGCTAATTGATTTAATTTGTTTATTTTTAATCAATTAGCAGTGGTTTTTTTTAAATATCATGTAGGAATGGAAATGCCAGTCTTGTTGGTTGTTATGAATAATTTTTAATTGTATTCAGAATACGTATTTAATACCTTGGTGTTAATTGTATTTGAAATACGTATTCCGGTATTCGAATACTGTCTTTCAAGAGTATTGGAATATAAATATTAAATACAAATACATTTTAAAAGTAAGTATTCAAAATAATTTATGCGTACTTTTCTGTAGAACCAATATTAAACTATTTGTACGCGTTTATTACAAATGTATATTTAAATAAAATACTTATAATTATTAATAAATATATATTTTTTTTTTTATTTAACAAAATAGTATATTACAACCTGTAATATTTTATATACAATAAGTAAATTTGGTAAAATAAGATTAAAAACATGACAATATTGAGAAGCTTATAGTTTTGAATTAATACCGGTCGGGATTTAAGAGATCCCGAGATCAATGTCTTTTTTATCGACAGGGGGGTATTTGGAATAGATTCACTGGCAATGGCGCCGAAGTTTTTAAAATGTGGTCGGGCAATTTTAAAACTTCCCAGCCTCAATATCTTAATTATTTAATAAAGAGGTACCCTAATATACATTTATTCATAATCATGGTTTAAATATACTCATGCTCATATTAAAGTTATGAAATAAATAAAATATGGCCGGCCGGCCACATTTTTTAAAAAAGAGGTCGGGCCACGGCTCGATGTCACCATGGACTTCGGCGCCACTGTTCACTGGATAGATTAGATACTAGTGGATTTATGTGGTTGAATGATTTAGTGTAGAATATTTTATAATAGTTTTTGGCTGTAATAGAGACATTTTTAGGTCTTTGTGTAGTGAAATGTTTGCGACGTATCACGTACCATGGCCCATGGTGCAGATATTATTTGGCGAAGAGTTATTGACCGGAAGGCCTGGATGGTAAGTGGCACATCCCCACATGTGGATGCCATAGACTCAAATGGTGTTTAGCATTGATTTGTATAGGTATTAGTAGTTTGTTGTTGCTTGGACTTGAGATAGGGCGTAATAGACGAAGTCTAGTGTTAAGAGGACGCTATACCCGCATGTGGTGTCTCCGCCTTACAAATGAACGACATAGCAAAAACTGTTTTGTGCGGAAAGAACCGAGAAGGCTACAGTCATAACTAAGAAACGAGATTTTCACTACATAAAAAGAAGAATTTTGGCTGTGCAACGTTGTTTTTATTTTTTGGATATCACTTATATGAAAAAAGTTCTTACTGTATCAAAAACCGTTATTGTTTGTGTTATTCAAACTTGAAAAACTTTTTTCATATAAATGATATCAAAAAAATAAAAACAACGTTGCATCTTAAAAATTCTTAGAATAATTATAATACATTAATACCAATTTTTAAAATAATTGTAATATAGGACGTACCGTATAGCTATATATATACGCTGAGGCGGGCCGAGCAATAGTTGCGCTCCTGGCAAGATGACTATTTTGCGCCCCCTCCCCCGGCCGCCCCACCTTATCCTCAACAATTTGTTGACTTTGCAGTTTGCGATCATGGCAGGCGCCACCTTGTCAGCAGGCCCTTAGCCCGGTTCTGTATATACGAAACAAAAATGCTGTTCGTAGAAATACGATGGTAAAAAGAAAAAAGTATTTAGTATTGTGGAATAAAATACTAAGTAAAAACTATTTTGAAATACCAAAAAAGTATTTTATCAAGTATGTAATTAACAAGACTGGTCGAAATATTCTACAATCCACACCGATCTCTGTTTTTCAATATTTTATTCTCAAACTTTGTAATATGTCTAAAAAAATACAAGATGAAAAGCATTTTTTTACAATTTTTTTAATACAATTATTTGAAATAAAATACAAAATCAGAGATCGATGTAGGCGGTATGAAGTCTTCTTCTTTCAGATAAAAAATAGTCTTCAAAATTCGACAATTCTACAAAGCTTGTAGTAAGTTATTCCCGTAAAGTCATTTTTTTCGATATAATACACCCTATCAACCCCCTCCCTAAAAAGGTATTGGGTTGTAGATTAATGAAAAGTCATATAATTAAGATGGCAACTAAAATATAAAATTTAATTTTTAAATTTTATAGAGTTGTGGAAAATTTGAAAAACTTTTACTGGGACCCTTATAAGGACCCTTATCATATGGAATAACTATATATTCGAAAACATAAATTGAATTATGAATATGTATTATACATATAACTTCATAAGCATAACTCAACATTTAAATTATAGTTAAGTATTATTCCAATTTGAAAAAATGGCAAGTTATTAATTCTAAAAATGTTAATATTGTTCTTTAATTTATAATCAAGGAAAGGAATGCGCACACTTTTCTCTTATTATACATCAAATTCCTTCGTTTTATCGATATTTTAAAGTTAGGTACCTTTATAATATATATAGTATGTAATATTATGTATTTGTATTACATTGGTAGTTACTAGTAATGGTAGGTAAAAGGTGTACACTCTAGCATAGGCGCAAATATGAGGTGGGCTTTAGGGGCTAAGCCTCCAAAAATGTCCATAGCCCCCCCAAACATTTCCTAAATTTTGTTTTAAGCTTATTCAATATTATCAAAGTAAGTAATTATCTTTAGCCCCCCCCCCCAAATCCCAAATACTATTTGTGTCCAATGCCCATGCCATCCGAGCTCTAACGATACAGTAAAATATAGTTTTATGCCTATTGTTTATTAATTATTACTACTAAAATAGATACAATATTAATAATTAAAGTAAGGTAACCTATATTTTAGCATGAAAATATCATCTTTCATAGAAACAAAATTAACTTAGACTTTTGTTAATAAAATTATTATTATTTTTGCTTATTAGTGTACCTACATCATAAATAATTTTTAAAATAAATAAAAAAATTGTTATTTAAAATGTCTATAAGTAAATCAAAACATATCAAAATATTTCAAAAATTGTATCATGTATAGAAGATGATAAAATAAACATTTGATAAAAATGTTAAATACATACCAACGTTTAATCGTTTTTGAATAGAACAAAATAATAAAATCGTTGTATGTTAACTTACGGGTGAATGTTTAACTTTAAACGCTCGTAAAAAATTAATTCGACTATCCAGTAAAAAAAATTTTATGAATTTCTAACTCAAAATAATTTGCCATTTTTCATGATTTTAATGACATTTGTAAGAATTTTAACTTTAGACGTTCATAAAAAATTACTGTGGATTTACGCTCAACTATTTTTAATTTCTACTAACGACAATTTATGAGGACCGTCGTATTACATATGAAAGTTTTTCGTCAAAATAAAAACATTTTTAATCGACAATAATTTTAAAAAAACTAATAGGTTAAACTTAAAATTTTCTTATGCCTATAAAGAGCTAAAAAAGAATCTCATTATTTCGAAAATTTGATGGTGCGTAGACATCGCTAATACAAATATTCTGTAAAAATTTCATGCTTCTAATTTTACAAAGAAATTAAAATTACACATAGGTTGGTACGTCACAAAATATATAGATAATATTATATAATATTTATATTAATACAGAAGTACCTACAGTATTACATTTATTATTTTTAGAAAAATATATTTACATTAATACTAATAAAAAAATGTCTTAATTATTCTTATTTATATTTTACATAGACATAATGTATTCATGTGGGTGGAATGAGGAATTTTCACAAGAAAATTAATTTAAAAATTATTTATGTAGGTTTTAACTCTTAATATGGTTAATATTGTCCTCAACCATAGGCACTCTAATAAAAAATAAAAATAATCATAATTTAAAACTAATAATTGTGTATAATTATATACTAACTGTATACCGATATCTTTCAAGTCTTGCTCAGATAACTTCAAGAAATCATTATACCGGATGTTTCGTTTGTCGAACACCGGCCAATATTTTTCCAGTGACAACTGTTTTAATAGTTTTTCCACGTTATAATCTATAATAATATACGTTCATAAATGATTGCAGAATGTTTAATTATAAAATAAACAATGTAGTGTGTTTGTAATAAGAAATACGTTCATTAAGTGAAATGAAACACACCTAAACGTTCGTCGCTTTGAGGATTTTTTCTGGCATTTTCCAATTTTTCTGACCACGTAGTATTCAACACGTTTTTTTCGTGTCTATTTCCATACTCATACAATAATTTCATAACTCTCTGGAATCCTTTAGAGATAGCTGTCATAGTCATAGTCTTACCAAAGTTATCACTATAAAAACAAGTAATAGATGTATTTTAAAATCTAAGGATAGATACCTACTTAATATTTTAATTGAAGAGTTTTCCTGACTCTTATCGATGTAATGTGTACCTATTTTTTATTGGTCAGGTATGTGTTTATAAAGTTAAAGTTGGTACAAATATAAATATAATAATAGGTTATACATTAATAATATTTTTATAACTATGTATTTATTGGCTATAATAGACAATAGTTTGATATAAATATATAAGAAGTCAAAACATTGAAAATATATTGTAAATTGTATTACATTATTCTATTGAGAATTGACTATATTTATAATATAGTAATAATATATTATAATCACGCATCAACATTTAGACAGTAATAAAAGGTGTTATAAAAGTTAAAACATCTTATCTACCTACATAAGATTTATCGTAAATTTGTTAAAAATTTCACCCAAAATTTTAATAAGCAATATTTCAATTTAAGTTTTAGTAAGTACCTATGTAAATATTAAACGCTGATTTAAAAAAAACATTTTATATTCAATTAATTTCCTGAAACCATTTAGAATTCTTTCAAAAACACACACAATGTAAGGAAATATGAATATCACAATATTATTTTTATTTCTAACTTTGAATAGTTAAACCTTAAATAACTCCTGTCATTATTTATACAATATATTATATGTATTACCTACCTATAAAAGTAAAAAAACAAAACAGGCAGTTATATATAATGTACCCAAATATATAAATTATTGAAAATCCATTTTTATTCTTAGGATTAAAATTCTGATGACATAATTATCTTTTTATATCATTATAAACATATTTTATAGCTTTCCTGGTAGATGTGAGAGATGCTTTTGGGTTATAAACTACAGTGATAGTCTTAACTGTCAGTATATAGGTTTATTTTATATAATATGATACTGTATATAATATACAAGTACTGGTTAATTTTCTATACTTTTATTTAAATATATTATGATAGTTAGTATAATATTTAATGTTTTCACTTTTAAATTAATTAATTCTAGTTCAGGGTGGTATCTCTAATTAATTAGAACTTTGAAATAAGTAGGTAGTTAAGTTATTCGGGTAATAAGCTTTCAAGTCAAATAAGCAATTTTGATCAGTATAACTTACACCTAAATCTTATTATGTAGGTAGGTACCTACCTATTTATATGCTAATTTCATTAATTAATACTAATATAGGTACATAATGCGGTGTTGTAAAAATAATTAGGTGAGACAAATATGATCTTGTTAATTTTAGATGGAATATTGTCATATGTGTAAAGTGTAGACGTGTATTCAAGTATTAGTTTTAAATATTAAATAAGTTTTAATGTTCAAGCCAGTACTCAAGTGTTTTTTTATTATAAATTAAGTACCTATCACTACCTAACTATTATATGGAGACCAGGGTAAAGCGGATAGCTGGGCAAAGTGAATAATGTCAATAACTTTTTGAATATTGGTGATTAAATAATAATGAGCCTATAAGTTTGCATCAATATGTATCTTATTTGCTGAGATGATGATTTAGTTTCATTAACTAGATTACATTCACCATAAAAGCGTTTGTACGAAAATAGTTAAATTTCTTAAAAAAATACATGATAAGAATTTAAGGTTTTTTAAATAATATTTATTAATTAACTTTTTCAAACTTAGTTTATTATGTTCATAATTATATTAAGTTTATATAGTTATTAAACACAAGTTCCTAAATCACGTATACTTAAAAAAATAATGTTTATTTAAGAAAATATCAATCTGGGCAAAGTGGAAATATCATCTTTTTATGAAATATTTTATTTTTATTTGATGAAGAATATCTAAAAAAGAATATCATATTTCGTGTTTATATTATAATATGAAAAGATAATTTTTTATTCTGTTTTTATTTTACTAAGAAAAATTTTATATTTTATGTTTTTTTATGATTATAAAAAATTAAATATAATATTTAAAAATGTTATTTTTTTACTGTGAGTAAATTTATGTGTTCGCATTCATATTATACAATTATTAAATGGAGTAGGTAACATAAATTATTTATTTATCTCATTGTTTACCACTTTGCCCAGCATATGTTTTCAAAATGAATAAGATTCCATTTTTAAAAATTTTTCATTTTTTTATTAATTGAATGCTTATTAAATTTTTTGAATGATTAAATAACGAATTTGAGAAATCAATTTATGATTATATTAAAAAATAGTTCTTAAAATAATAGTTTGGACACCATTTTTTGACACATTAAGTTAACCTATGCGCTTTGCCCTGGTCTCCCCTACCTACATAAAAACTATTCATATACCTAATCTTCTGACTAAAAACATGTTAAAGTGTAGATTTATCATTATAGGTATACACTATATACATAATAAACTGCAGTGCATTTTGCGTTCAACAATAAAAAAAATCTACTAACATTACGTTACAATTGGCTTGTTTTTCAATAAAATACTCCAATATTTCTTCTTGATTGTATAATACCGCATAAAACATTGCAGATCTGCCTAGTTTATCAGGTATCTCCAAAATGTCAACCTAAAAAATACGTTTAATTAATATTCGTATTATATGCCATTTTAATTCTAAGAATATTTCGATCATGTCCATTGGTTCAATCGAAATAGTCGGCGTTTAGTGGTATATATTTTACAGTGGCTACAAAGATAACATGCCACACTATCTATAGGTACACTCATTAGTTTGGAGTCTTTAGAATGCAAGGCAATACTTAACGATGCAATTACACCAGTTTGCAGCGTCCGTTCAATTATCGATGGCAAAAATGTGACTGTGGGTAAATTTGTCTTTCGGTACCAGCGCTTGTATATTGTCCACCTCAAATACTACATGCCGATGTTAAAAAAATCAACTCAATTGTTGAATCATTAGAAGTTATAACCTGTTAATCCCCACTCCAAGTCTTAAAAAAAATATATGAAATCAATGCATGCACTACTGGTTCCTGGAGATGACCATTATAAACGGCGGTGGCTCGTTGGATCATCTAACAAATATATAGATGTTTGTCACGAAGGAAGAATATCGCGAGAGTAGCCAGAGTAGGTGTGAGTAGATAGTAAACCTATATTGAGTGGGAAAATAGTTTCGTAAAGACGAGTGGCCTCAATATTGACAAGGGTTTCACTAAAAATAGATATAAATAATAAATATTTGCAAAAGAATGCCGATCGAATAAGATATATGACTTATAATAGTATAATGAGTCTATAGAGGTTGGCGACTAACAAAGGTAGAACTGACAAAACGCAATAGACATGTGTGTAGTGTTAAATGTGAAAGCAATCGGTGATCGCAATTTGAATGCATTTTTTATCTTATAGGTACTTATGAAATAGTTTACATAAAACCTTACCCGCTATAAAAGAAACATACATATTTTAGTAGAATACCAATAGAACATAATATACCTAAATAATATAATCATTATTTTAGATATATTTTTACTAAAGAGTAAAGACTACATAACTTACTAAGTACCTACCTCTACATATATTATGTCTTAATCGATTTAATGAATATATTTTTGAACACATCTATTGTTTTCGTATCGTTTTAACAAATTAGTAAATTTAACAGTTTTTAAACAGTTATAACTATGTGTATAATATGTATAATACCTACAGAAGTATAGTAATTATAATTAGTACCTTTTGTAAAATAATTATTTTTTCATAAATTACAGTTCATTTGAAAGAAAATAATTAAATTAAATGTTATTACTTATTTTATACATAGCCTTTCTGGAAAGAAATTTGGGCCGAAATCATCATATTAGCTGCTTGTTTGAAAAGACCGGAGAACATGCGCTGCTGCAGGTTGGTACCGAGTGTAGGCTATATTGTAATCGAATATTCCGGTAGCCGGTAGGCAGCAATCACGGATGTGTTAAACGAGTAACTACATAGGTAAATAGTTTATTTCATCTTCTTTCACAAAAACAATATTTTTATTCTATTTATTTTAATTAATATGTTATGGTAAATTTAATCTAACTAGTGGTTAAAATATTGGCGTGATTGTTCAAAATTGTATTAATAAGTATAATTGTATATTTGGAAATTTCGATTAATTACCCATCATTAAAAAAATGTGACTGCAACAAAAATAAAAACATATGAATACTTGCGTATACCTCTACTAATGATTCGTCTACATACTAATATATAATATTGTTATAATCTAAAAGAGCTATTAAAAATTGTCTATAAATTTATTATAGACCTAATTTGTACCACTATTGTTAGGTCCAGTGATGTAGTCCTAAAAATCTTTATAGGTACACGCCTTATCATTGTAAAAAATAACTTGGGGGCTACGCCTAACCTGCGTACCAGGATTTTCGTTAAGGGTACACGCTTAAATATAAAAGTAGGAGGTACATGCCGTGTACTCGCGGTACCCTCCACTACACCACTGTAGTCAGCTCAAAATATTTGTACAACACTAAAACTACCTATCTGTTTATGATGAAATTTAAATTAACCATACATTATTCACTAAAAATACAACGTTTAATATTGATGGTTCTTGAAAATAGTTTTTTTTAAATTATTTATTCTAATCTTATACTTTCGTGTAATTCTTATAATAAAAAATGCATTAAGGATTTTTTAAATGCAATTTTAATCAATCGATCAATCGATAATCAGATAAGCTTACATATTATTTTATTACTACCTTGAGACAACACAACATAACGTCGTTGGACCCCGGAGGGCGACTAATGAATATGACTTGTATAGTGACTATATAGTCAAGACGCATGATACAAATTATCATATTATTTCTCATTATCTACTATCTAGTATACAGTGCTATGTAATTTTGGTTGCCTATATTTATGATTATTAGGAGAAATTAAGATTGTAATAAATGAAAATAATAGATGGTTTATTATATTTTAAAATATGCCTTAAACATATATTTTAAAAATATAATTCATTGTTAGTTTTAGTAAAATGTTATAAAGTTATAAGCCATTTTATCTTATAATAGGTATTGTACAATTAACTATTAGGAACTCTGTAGAAGTAAGACATTTTTTTTATAATGGTGTATTACAGTATTCTTTTATTTTTTATTAGAGGCTATTATTATTATACATTTTGACAGATTTTATTTTGTTGAGATTTTGAGTTTATGCTATCTGTTGGAATAGATTTAAAATATTTTTTTTACAATAATACCTACACTGATTAGCTAGATAACAAATAGAATATTATGTACCAAGTTCAATTGTGATTATGACTCATAACCATAGTTTTTATACGTTTTTACTCCTCCAACTTCCAATAATCTTTTAAATAATAAGATTTATCAAACAAGTTATTTATCCATGTTAATTGTAAATACTAAATATTTCAATGTAATAATTGTTCAATTTTTCGCTCTGTCAAAAAGCTTGAACATTTAAAGCAAGGTTCCTCATGAGTTGTTATTACTGAAATTAAAAAATAATTTGATCGTAAATTCACAGTAGTTTAATGAGCATTTGACGTTAGAATTTACATGTCATTGGATATTATTCACCCGTAAAATAACTATTTTTCCTCAGTCCTCAAACAATAAATTGACTAATTTTATTGTTATTTGAAAAAAAAATTACTGTAGATACTTGTAATAATATTTTCACCAAATGTCTATAAAAATATATTCTATGCATGGTATATATTTCTAAATATTTTAACTCTTTTTGAGCTATTTATAGATGCTTCACATATTCGATTTATTTTTAATTTTAGGTCAATAAATATCGATAAAAATTGTTTCGCTCGGTCAAAAAAATTGAACATTTAATACAAGGTTCCTTGTTAGTTTTCAATATAGCTATTTAAAAATATTACAAATCTGTATATGTGCAAGTTTTTGAAGCATTTGAAGTTCAAATTTTGACAAAATCACCAACATTTACAAATTAGTTGTTGTAAAAAATGTATAAAATGTTCAATTTATATAGCTACGGCTTGAAAATATAATAAAAGGTTTTTCATAATAGTTAGTTCATACTAGCTCAAAAAAATGAATATTAACACTATAATATTATATTCAATATTTTCAACAAAATTAAATCAATCTACCTATAATATTAATAGTAAAATAATTACTAATGGGAGGGACGGA
>NC_042494.1:37142846-37154583 GCF_005508785.2 Acyrthosiphon pisum | reverse complement strand
TAATCGTTCAATTTTTCGCTCTGTCAAAAAGCTTGAACATTTAAAGCAAGGTTCCTCATGAGTTGTTATTACTGAAATTAAAAAATAATTTGATCGTAAATTCACAGTAGTTTAATGAGCATTTGACGTTAGAATTTACATGACATTGGATATTATTCACCCGTAAAATAACTATTTTTCCTCAGTCCTCAAACAATAAATTGACTAATTTTATTGTTATTTGAAAAAAAAATTACTGTAGATACTTGTAATAATATTTTCACCAAATGTCTATAAAAATATATTCTATGAATGGTATATATTTCTAAATATTTTGACTCTTTTTGAGCTATTTATAGATGCTTCACATATTCGATTTATTTTTAATTTTAGGTCAATAAATATCGATAAAAATTGTTTCGCTCGGTCAAAAAAATTGAACATTTAATACAAGGTTCCTTGTTAGTTTTCAATATAGCTATTTAAAAATATTACAAATCAGCTGTATATGTGCAAGTTTTTTGAAGCATTTGAAGTTCAAATTTTGACAAAATCACCAACATTTACAAATTAGTTGTTGTAAAAAATTTATAAAATGTTCAATTTATATAGCTACGGCTTGAAAATATAATAAAAGGTTTTTCATAATAGTTAGTTCATACTAGCTCAAAAAAATGAAATATTAACACTATAATATTACATTCAATATTTTCAACAAAATTAAATCAATCTACCTATAATATTAATAGTAAAATAAATTACTAATGGGAGGGACCGAGCGGACTAAGGCATCGGTTGCGACGCGCACCGTCGCCGGTTCGAACTCGGCCACGTGTGGAATTTTTCTTCAGGCAGTCATGGTGTCCGGATACAGAGCCCACCATTTTAACCATTCGGTAGGTACCTACCTACGTATGTAGTTGTCAATCATATCTATGAATATATCCATATAGTATTTATATAATATATCATATTGTAGGTATATATTTATAATCACATATTAGTATATTACTATAATAAATTATTGAAGAACATTTATCAATTTAAGTCCACACTTTTTAATTCATCATAACTTATGGGCATAGGTACACCTATCTACAGTTCTATTATTTTTGAATTTTTCTCTTCAGGTATTTTCGCTAAAACTGGACAGTTAAACAACAATTTATTTTTAATGGATCGTCATTTGAATTTTAATAACATTTCATAATAATTAATTTCAATTTAATTTACCTATTTGTGTAAATTTAATCAGAATAACGTATCTGAAACCATTAGTATTTTGTTCTAAAACGTATGGCCATGCATCATCCTTATACAATACATAGTTGTATAATAGGTATACGGTACCTATGTATATAAATAAAATAGTGTGGCAGATTATTTAGTGAAAATTACTTAATCAAATCTACATAACACTTATAATTTTAAGTTCTTATAGATGATATGATGACTGCTTGTTGTTTAATGATGATATAATATATCTAATAATCTTAATACATTTAAATATTATACGAAACCATTAATCGATATCTTTAGAAACTATTTACAGTTTACCATAATAATGTCCACCTTTCCGGTATATTTAAACACATTAAAATATCTATTCATAAAAACCATAATCGTGGACTCAATAAGTGATCAGATATTATATTTCCTTTTTTCCAACGCAAAAATGTAATGCTTTTTACGTGTTTTTTTTTTATCCCGTCAACTGACCTTCCCACTCGGATACTGGCTAAATACGAGTTGATTTTTTTTCTATACCCACAATTGTGCTAAATATAATTATATAGTGTCCGAATGAAATATCTTGATAGCTGAGTTTTTTCCGGATCAAATGTCACTTTAAATACCCCCATGCAAATTACGCGAATAAAATACAACGAAACTAGATGTCCGTGCATGAATGAGCGGGCAACGACGGCTCTGTTGTTGGCGGAACAAATAAAATCATTTTAATTTATTCATGTGGTCACGTCCTTATAGTCGGCTATTTTAAAGAAATATGACGTTGGTTAAACACTCCATTACTACATACGATCGTACACGTGAACTATAATTAAATATAATATATATTATATTATTATACATTCAACATTGTTCTTATAATGTATAGCGAAGAAATTGTCTTCAAACTCCGGTGGGTAAACGAAAGGTTTGAACCTTCAATAATTCAATATATTACTGAGGAGCACTTAAGTATTTAAATTTAATAACATCCTTACACACGTGTAATAATACAATTGTGTTATATTTTAAAATATATGTATAAAGTATTGGGCAACGGTTAAATTTTAAAATAATTGTTAGTTTTTTATATAATAATCTACAATATTTATTAGGTATTCGAAGTTTATAATACGATACAATTTTATTTGGTCCATTTATTATTTTATTACGAAATTAACGCTAGTTATATTATTGTTTTGATAAAATATTAAATGCACATAGGAAATAATGTTTAAATGTTTAATATATTAATATATTAACTTGTATACAAGTTATTTTTGATACTTTTTCAAGATTTCAACATTTTCAATAACTTATTTTTGATTTCATAGTTTTTTTTTATAAAAATATAAATAACTAGATTAAGATACATGTTCATGTACCTAAATAGATAATGGTTAGCTATGGGTATAGAATGAATATTAATTTTCATGTACTCAAAATTGGAAGACGTTATAATTTATTAAAAAAATTAATTTAATATTGGGTGTTAGGTATTTATTTAAATCCCAAAATTACACATTATAATTAATAGTATTACAATATTTTTAATTGGTACTTATTAATAAGAGACTTCTGTTTTAAAAAAATATTAGCATTACAGTTGGTGTTTTTTTTTTTAGTATTTTGAACATTATTTAAATATTTGAAACTTATAATCCTTATTGTAAATGTAATTACGACTAAGAATACATTTTTAAATACTTTTACTACTTACGTGAAATGTTTTCTTCACTATGGATACGTTACCGGACATGGTAGCTATCATTAAAGGTGTTTGTTTATCGTGGTTGGCGGAGAACAAAGTTGTTGGATCTAAATCTACTATGCGATCAACAAGATTTTTGTTTCCATAATAGCAAGCATACATCAGGCAAGTCCATCCTTTGTTGTTGGCCATATTTAAATCGTTGCTAAGAAATACATTTAAACTTAGTTAATAGCCAAAATACAATTTTTATGAAAAATGTACGGGTATCCCTTTCTTAATCACGAATTTCAAGTTAAATGCACGCATAAATAAATAAACTAATGTAAACTATATATTTGTTTGCTAATATTTTTATACATAGAAACCATGAAAATATATAATAGGTTTATTTTCTAAAAAATTAATTTTGTTTCAAATTTCTTTCCGTTGCAGTATTTTATATAAGAGCAACGGAAGTTGTACGTAGTATCCCCTTGAACACTATAATATTATATTATATTTAACTATTTAAGACCAATATTTTTAACCATTTTTTTCAGCAATTACACTTTGCTCGGTGCTTTTTTTGAGAATCAATTGTTGAATGATATATTATTTTATGGTTTTGGAAGCAAGTTCAAAAATACATTATTTTTTTGGGGGGCCAATTTAGTTTGATTTTTCCTTAAGATTTGGACCCGATTCGGGTTGCATCCTAGTTTCGTTCCAAATATAAAATTGAATTTAAAGATATACCAATACCGTCACGTGTCTAATCGAATTTAAAAATATCATGTTATTTAGAAATAAAAATAATATGATTTACATTTATCGAACCAAATAAACTTTTCAGTCATTATTTGTGCGTGTCCACGCCATTTAATATATATTAAAAAAGGATAGTATAATATATAACATGTACCTACAGTGAAAAAGGTACAATTTTTATTGCCTATTAAAAATGAATTTAAACTTTGTTTTCACAAAGAATTGAATATTGACATTGAACGCTGGACGTGTATTAAAAAATAATGCAAAGCATATATTATTTACAAATAGTAGGATAGTTAAATTTATAATATTTAAGTTTTTATAATAAAGAATAGCAGTATAGGTACTTACAATCATTTTTACATCAGGAAAAAGTTAAGAAATTGTCTTCAAAAATTTACACCACAGCCCATATGATAAAACTGAAGAAACTAATTCAAATCGTCAAAAACTTAATGATAAATTAAAAAGAAAAGCTGTTGATGATATATGTAAAAAAACTAGCAAAACTTGTTCATAAAGAACTTTCTAATCATGATGTTAATAATTATTAGCTCTAATGATATAGACTTAACTAAAAAAATATCCATGGTCCGAGGTCTTCCATATTATCAAAATTACCGACATCCATTGAAGACGTTCATGAATTATTGAAAACAATTACGATACATACAAATAATGACAAAAGATGTTTGATTATAAATAATCCAATTACACTCATTAGTCTTTACTATGTTAATTACTTGCAATACAAACTTATCTCATTTAAGTAAAATTAGTACTATTTATGTTGATGGAACCTTTAAATGTTGCCCAAAACAATTTACACAAAGTTTTATTATTATTGGATTAAAAGAACCAAACGCAGTTTTATTTCAATTGTATTTTTTTTTACTGCCAGACAAAGCAAAAAACACGTATGAACACGGGCTTAAATTTTTAAGTACAGAATGTGATAAACTCCAGTTGCAATTTACATCGCAAACCATTTACGCAGATTTTGAAAAGGCTACACATATTGCCGTTTATGCAGTTTGGCCAGAAATAGATTTAAGATAGAGGAAGTCGATTTTACTTAAGACAATCATGGTGGCGTAAAATTTAAGATCTAAAATTGTTCACTTTTTTTAGAAATTACAATTCTGAGATTGGTAGCTTTTTAAAATACACATGTGGATTACCATTTTTAACACCAGATGAAAATGATAAAAATGTACTATATTATGAATAGGTACCTATATTTTTTGTTTGTATGTTGTAAAAACAATATTTAGACATATTAATACGATTAAATTATGAAAATTATTATGGACGGAATCAGTATATACCTTTTTTGTTATGATGTATAGACATATAGTACAGTGAAAACTCTGAATAGCGGATACCCTCAGTCGTAGAATATTTGTTAACGGAGGTGTCCGTTATTCAGAAGTGGTAAATTTTTTAAATTCATAAAGGATAGTGGGTAAAATAAAAACATTTGTGCTATCTTAAATTAAGTTACATACCTAAAATGTTGTTATAAAAATGTAATATAAAATATAAATGTGGTAATGTATGTACTAATTATGTAGATTTAATGACATGTATAATAACTGTTGGATTATCACCTGGTTCAGAGGTTGACAATGAGACGTAATATTTAGGGGGGAACCCAGTTCGACATTTTTAGTTTAAGATAGGGATAAGGAGCTGCGTTGTCAACAAAAAGCAGCACTTTTCTTTTATCATTTTTTTTATAGAACTTGGTAAGCCAGTCATAATCTGTGTCGTCATTCATGTCTTTCTATTCCAACACCGCAGTCGACGGGGAATTTATTTACGTCTAATTTTTTGAAAGCTCGCGGTCATTTAGCTTTACCTATGATGAGAAGACGTTAAGACTCACCTATCATATTACAGCATAAAAGTACAGTCAATAGTTCTTTCAAAACTTTACCACCAGTGCATGTTTCATTTTTAAATGCCATAGATATAGTTTTAATAGATACAGATCGAAAAAAAAAGCATTAAAAGAAAGAAGAATATTAAAATACCTAGTCCTACTGTCCGCTATTCGGAGGTTTTCCTATTGAAAAGTAGTGAAAATGTCCACTTTTGGGAGGTATCCGTTAGAAGAATTTTCACTATATTTATTTATTTTTATCGTTATATATAATATATATATTATTACTATTAAATTATGAAATTGTACCTACTAATATAATGAATACCAATATATTTTGCAAAGGTGGGCAAGTTAATGAAAATAATCAACTCAAATTAAGTTAAGTTAAGTTAAGAGGACACAAGATCGATAAGTTAAAAGTTAACAGTTAACAAATTATAAATTAACTCGATAAGTTAAAAGTTAATATAGAAAAAAATATTAACTTAACTCAGTTTAAAAAAAGTTAATATTTATTTTTTATTTTTAATTAGTATGTAAATCACATAAAGAGTTATTGTGTCTTTCTAGTTTCTAATTTATAAATTATAAAAAACAATTTTATTGAACTTTTATCATAATGTACCCTGTTACCGTTTTACTTTTACTTTACTATTATTTACTAATTTAAACTATACTCATCTCAAATTAATAATTTAACAAATATATTTTTTTATATCGTATAAAAAATGAATATCATAATACGTGAAGACGAGTACATGACCATCATATATATTATAAGTTATATAACATTAAAACATAACAATTGTCAATTTGTAATTTAAAATGATTAATTTTATGAAAAACAATTATAATTGCAACTCGCATAATATATAATTTCAACTTAATAAAATATATTAATATACACAAAAATATTATGTTATCAAGAAAATTTTTGTGTTTTTCTATTGGATTATTTTTATTTTATACTAATATAGTAATATTTACGTATAAACGAAAAATTTCAAAATGTTTTCAACTTGATGGATTTTTTTAAAATCAACTGAGAAAAGCTAAGTTATTTCAACTGTAAACTAAACTAGTTAAGTTCATAAGTTGATTAGAAAATAAACTAACTAGTTAATGCCCACTTTTGATCTTTTGAAGGTATGCATTTTATAACAACAATTTTTATACATATTATTAAGATTAAATTAAAAATTATGAAGGACGGAATTTATCAGAATATAATTTTTTTAAACTGGAATGGAACTCGGATTGTAAAAAAAATTGTTATGTTGAATAAATATATAAATATTCTTACATTAATGAGTCTTAAGAAAATATTACTTTCTAAAAAAATATAATATATACTATTTTAGATGTTATACCTAGTACCTATAAAATAACATTTGGCGAAAAACATGTTCGATTTTTTTGATGCAGGCATAATATTTAACAAGATAATTTATAATTAATTCTAATTGTAGCCTATATATTAGAAATGTACAATATCTCTAGTGACTAGTCGTAAACGCTATGTATAATGGGAGTGTTATGCCTAAGAAGAAGGGATGGCTTTAGGCTTGGTGGTAGTATATAATTTGTTGTCATAACATTTTTTCGAATACCCATCGTATACATGTAACTTGTATTAAATTACTATTATTTGAATTAACTGTAACAATTATGTTGTCATTCCAGAAAAAGTGCTACAGAAAAACTCAATAAACTATAATTATATATTTTTTAACAGGCTACCCACGTGTTTATTACATATATTGAAAAGAGCACTGAGTAAAAATGATCGTATTTTAATAGCAACGAATTAAACTCAAAGGATATTTTATATATTATCATAGTTATTTCTTAAAATTTGTTGTGTATTTTTTAAGTGTAGCTGTGTATAATTTAAAATGTGTACATTTATTAATATTATTTTGTAATACATTGCGTTTATATAACCAATTAATTATGTACGGCAATGTGTATATAAAATAAATTGAATATAAATATATTATAATAAATATATTATAATATATATGTAGGTACCTATATGATTTATGAATCATAAATACTTATGTATTAATTGTATGTATATTGTACACGGTATACCTAGTGGGAATTAGGTAATTTTTACATTTTATTCGTTTCTATGATGATAAGCAAAGCGTTACACAAAATCGGTTAGAAAATAAAAATATTTGGAGGTACCAGGCCCAAAAACATATTTATGTTAAAATGTATAAAATTCGGTAAATCATGATTAGTAGTCACTGGTCCTGTTTGGGCGTTTGGCAATGCCTTCTAGCGATAATACGTAATGCAATTTATTATTTTGAAAAAGAGTATTTTCGTAATTTCTTTCATATTTTAGTATATTATCTAAGTCCTAAAGCAAAAATACAAAACAGAATGTAGACAGGAGGTGTTAGGAGCATATTTGTCATATTGCTTAACTAATATAAGTGACGGATATCGCTAGATGAATACAGTGTGCACTACTATTCAGTGGCGTTCTCAGGAATTTTCAATGCGGGGTTGTATTAACTATAGGTACAGTCGTACAGAGTATAGATACCTACTCAATATATATTTTTTATTATTATTAGTGATAGCATTTTTAACTCAATTTCAGTAAACATTTGGTCATTTTGGTCTATTTCATAATCGTTATTGAAAACCACATTTTAATATACCTAATTAATTTTAATAATATTACTGATATATTTAAAATTATGATTTGATTTATCTACGCCTATATTTATATCTACACGAATCACTCTAACTTTTAAACCTTGGTTGAAATATTAATATATAAAATATAATATACATATTATGACTAGAACCTGAAGATTTCTGAAGTATGCGTTTAATGTGAACATATTATTATATATTTTTGTAGCAAGATCTGATCTCTACACCACTAATCGTTATGACGTTATAAACATTATTAAATTATGATAATTACGCCTACACTGTTCATACTGGTATTCATGTAATTGGTTTTATTGTCAAAAAAAAAAAAATAATAATAATAAAAATAAAAATCAGAATCAAAAACCGATACATGTTCGTGTTATAAATAACTATATTGTATGTGTGTAAAATTGTAAACTGCATCAACCCACAGGCGGAACAAGCGAGTAAAAAAATGTATAAAATAAAATTTACCACTAAAAGCCAGGGGGCATGATTGTACTCTCTACTTGCCCTCTCCCTGTTTTAGACGACTGCCCTTGGACGTTGGAATGCAGTGGGAGATTAATCGGAACGCAGACCCCAACTGTGCAAAATGGCTTAATGCAAAATTAAAGAAAAATTATCTTTAAAGATTCGTGTTAGATATTTAGATCAGGAATAATTAATAGTTAAATACATTAAAACATGGCAAGTACAAGTTTATAAGTTTTTTTTTTATTAATACCCCGATTATATTGTATGTATCTATATGCTTTTTTAAACCAGGATTTTGGTCTCGTTAGGTACATTTATTAAAATCTCAAAAATGTATCTGTAATGAATTATTATCGTTTTATAAAATATATAAAGACTTATATTGTGTATGCTATGTATATGTTTATTTGTATGTAATTTTTATTAATTAAATAGGTAGGTACTGATTATTTTAAAATTATTTTATAGAAAAATATCTTGAACCTACGTTTAATAATAAGTAAATTAAATATAGTATTAAATACCTTATGTAACTTTTTAGTGTAGTGTAATGTATAGTATAAATAATATAGTAACTTTTATTATAAATATGTAAAACATCACTTAATATCTTTTATATCGTATATTAACTAAGAGAGCTCCTTACAGCACGAACTGTTATAGACAACTAACTACTAGATAATGCATATTATAATATTATATTATTATCATATATGATATCATAATGGCTAACATATGAACACGCTGATAATACAAATTATAGCCTTCCATTTGGCCAAAAAAAAACAATGATATTCAAAACATTTAACAATAAGTAATTTACAAGTTAACAATTTAAACAAGTAATAATTCAAATATAACAATGTTAAAGATAACTCATAAACAATGAACATTTTTATCTAACATGTAATTTTTTTTTTAAAAACATAATTAATACTTTTTGATATTTTTCGGCCCTAAAAAAATATATGTAGAATATAGGTATGTGTACCAATATAATTTTCAAATGGGTATCTCTAATGTCACTGGGAGGTAAATTTATACTTTAAGGCCATCATAAGCGAAAAATAATAATCACATACTAAACATAATTATTGTATTTTATAAGTTGTTTTATTCCGAAGATATTGATGACACATTGATTTAAAATTTTATAAACACATAACGGATTTTAAATTTATTTGATATCGCTTCTCTGTATTTTGTACAGACGCAATGCCAACAAGTTTTTAACATTGTATACTGATCATAATCCACGACTATTGACTACGACTACCTATATCTAAGTATATTATTAGGTACTTCATATTATTATGTATTTATGTATATTTTATACCGACTATGCTGCAATTGTGAAATTTATATTTCAAAACTGTAATCAAATTAAAAAATAAAAAGGCAGATTTCACGATTTAAATACAAATATTTTACAACTATAGTTATATCAATTGGATTGAAGGTTTTTCACTTCTGTAAATGGTATGACAGATCAAAGACATATATCCTCAACAATAATAAAAGGGAAATTTACTCTTTATGGTAGGTAATATTCTAATAATAATTTCAAACAATTACCTATAATAGTATTAACAACTATGAGATGCATGAAAAAATATAAGTATTTTATATTTTTATTAGAATAATACATTGTTTCTATTATTTTCATATTATGACCATAATGATATTTCAATATGTGTATGTTATTTATTCTTGTTATTATAATAAAAAAAAAAAGGTGGGTAAGTGGATTTCGCTCTGCTGTACAGTAGGTTACAAGTGGGTCACTGTATAATGGATGGTATTAAATTTGAATTCAATGATATAATATCATTGTATAAGAAAAACGATTCTGAGCGGAGACGGTATGTCAGTCTAGGTATAAGACATAATATTATATTATAGTCTATAGTATTTAAAAAAAATTGACCTATAATAGGTACCTATAATAAATTCCAAATTAATCGTATCATAATATCTATTAGGTACTTATAACGCGTTATACATCAACAAAAAACCGTGGTACTATCATTCAAGTACCCACGGATAATATTATACAATTACAACAAAATAACTAAAATAGTTATCCTAGGTTTTTAATATGTAATTTCGTCCAAATTTGTACTTAAAATGACTATAAAAATAAACTGTGTAAATGTATTTTTTAGATTTTTTGGTAACAGAATTAATTACTTACGTGGAATCTTGTTTTAAATTTTCAATTCTTAGATACAAAAATTGAACATTTTATACATTTTTAACTACAAAATAATTTTTCAAATTAAAATTTGATCTTTAAATGCTTATAAAAAAAAATTGTGCCTATGTATCTTGCCTATGAATCTAAAAACATTTTTTTTTATCAAATTTAACAAATTATAAAAATATTATTTAATTTCTAATATGTAGTTTTAAAATGTTTAATCATTGACTATTAAAAAGTTTTAGGAATTTTGTATATATTATGATCAAAATAATTAGCTCAATTTATTGTTTTTCTGAAAAAATATTGTTGAAACCAATAAATTACCATTAGATATTGTACCTTAAGTTATGATAGTAACGTATTTGTACGTACCTAAAGTTATTTTTATATACTGAATTCTTGCATTACAATCAAGCATTCACGTTAAAGTTTCAACATTGTATCCTCTCACTCAGAAAAAAATTTGAATTGTAAAGAAAACAATGGTTAAATAGCAATAGGTAGCTGTATTATCAACCTACCTACATGCAATTATTAAAAGTAACGAGATTTTTATAAATATGGACAATTTTTTTTTAATTAACCATTAAAATCATCAATGACAAAGGTATTAAATTAATATTCTACAAGACAGTTACGATTTTACAAGTATATGAAATGGTTACAAATTAATTTTTTTTTTAAAGTTAAATTTGATTATACAGGTCTGTTTTTCAGAGAGGTCGATCATATTGTTGATGTTTTATGTACAGAACTGTAAGCCACTAGGTTAACGCAATATGAAAAATTGTTCATTTCATTACCTTATATTAATTGG